>NC_056727.1:245312458-245347458 GCF_019279795.1 Protopterus annectens | reverse complement strand
CAGATGAGTTTGGAGAGGTGGTTCTGCTGGCCAGTAGTACATATACATGCTATTGTGTCACTGTTATAGAACATATGTCGGTAGTAATAATCTACACAATCCTGGAACATGTCCAACAGCATGCATAGATAACCCCAATAACACAGAATGTCAGATGTGCAGCAAACACATAGCAAGCATACCACAGGCATATATGGAACCATTGTGGCCCTGACAATGGCATGCAGGAGAATAGTCTGTAAAATGCCAGCAATGATAGTGTACAGACAGAGTACATGGCTACAAACACATTGCACAAAGCATGGTACAGTACATTATCTGCCCTACTGGTAGGTATGCTGTAGCCATACCTGTTGAGTTGTGTGTGCAGTTTGTTGTCGCTGATATGGTGGGGGGGTGACAGTGATCTGTATTAAGAACTGTGGTAACCTTGCTGCATTCCTTGCTCACACCTGCTATGATGACCGTGCCCTGGCCCAGCAATCAAGGAGCCTCAATCCTCACCACTAACACCAGGGAGGGCATCTCATATAAGAGGAAAGGATAACAAATGCACTAAGTAAAGTACAATGTCCCTTAAGTGCACACAGAGATCACAGTCAGTCTGGGGCTGGTTGCTCCCTTGCTCCTCAGGTCCCCAATAAGACTCCCCACTGGCACAACTATAGGGTCCAGATCTCAGCCTAGCTGGCAAGCTAACCTACAGTACCCCATCTGTCCCACCAGTGCTTTATGTCCCTGCCCAGGTAGCTGACACACACTTTGAGATAAGTATTTATACAACTTCCCAGACACTCCTGGGAAAGGTTGCCACAGATTCTCCAGCTGTGCCCCTTTACCCAGACTATATGGTAGTAATTTCTGCCACCATCAGCTAATACTTATCAGCTACTCAAAGGCCCATAAAAGGGTGCCCAGTTATTACTCTGCAATATTATTAACCAATTGGTAATGTGACTATTCAGTCTAAAGCTTATTGGAAGGGCTTATTGCAGGATTTTCAGTACAGGTTGATCATGCATATCTGACATGTTATGGATATATTTTGTTGCTGCATAGTAGTGATAAACAGATGTGCATATTTAGTAGTATTGTGGACATGTACTGTTGATGTATTGTAATGCTGCACCCACCCTGTAACAATGCCACAGGTGTGGCCACTGACTTTGCATCTCTCACCCTCTTATGTAGGTCCCCCCGGGATACCACCAAGGCAGCAGCCTGTAGCTGGTGAGTATGGTTTATGTAAATGCTTGCCAATAAATCGGGCATGTAATGGCCATGGTATATTCCATGCACACATCTGACACACCTACCCAGAATGCATGCTGTACATGTGCACGTATTGTTGCTATTAAATGCACGGCATCACAGGGGTGACCATGATGGGGTATTGGAAGGGTATGTCAGACACCTGCATGATAACTAACATCCTGTCATTGCGGAATGTGTCCACAGCGAGTAACATAATGGTGGGAGACATGGCCTAGGGTAGGGACATACTTGGAACAACACCCATATACAGTGCAACACCAGTGTATATACCTGTAGAACAATGGCAACTGCTACAGAGTTACACTATGGCATAAGGCATTACTATGGTCCACATTATCAGCTGGGAATAGTCTGTAACATGTGGTGTTCAGTGTATGGGACACTGCAAAGAGACACACATGTGCAGGCCTTACTTGTCATGCTTCTGCATAAAGTCTGAAGGTTGGTGTCAGCATGACACACCAATGCACTGCAGCAGGAATACTAAGGTTGCTAAGAATGGCTGTATCTGCACATAGTCAGGTTCAGGAACTGTAGCAGATGTAACCCTACCCCCACAGCAATAGTGACGGCAGTGTGTGAGCAGCAAGGGATGTGCACATGAGTAGAACTTGCAATCATGCAGATTAGGGGGACATGTGTAGGGCAGACTAAACATACACTGTCAAATGCAGATGGCCCATGTTAGTATACCCCTGCCAGGAGTAGTACACATAACAGGAGGTGTGGCACACCGTCATGATAAGGGTGTGCACACATATGCCCACATGGAGTGTATGCATCGTGGTCAGCATCCACACACATAATACATTCTGTAGACACTGCATGTGAAAGTACAGGACATATGTCACATATAGGGCTCATGTACTGTTAAGATATGCGGTGATATGCTTCCATGGCAGATCAGGGATGGGTGCGTCATATCAATAAGGGTGTGTGCACCCCCCATAGCCACAATATGCTCTGATGGTTGTCAGTGTAAGAGTATTGGATTGGTCATACGTGGTCCGCTGATGTTGAGAGCTGTAAATCAGACATCAGGCATTCAAAATTACATCTGTCCACATATCATGCAAGGTATGTGTTGCTGAAAAACATAGCTATTGTCCAAGGAGAGATGAGTTGTGTATGTGTTGTGTATACAGTGGTATCCTGCCACATGGCACGTGGCAGGAGGCAAGCCATTGACAGACACTAATGTGGTGACCCTCAGGGTGGAAGTGACATGCATCAGCCATTCTGCCAGGTGCCTTCTGCATATGGCCACTGAGGTGATCAAGTTCACATTCATGCAGCATGCATTACAACATGTTGTTAGTGTCTGTGATGGAGACCTGTATCCAAGCATGTTCAGTTGACTGTGGTAGTGTAGTGGAGGTACCCATGGCATATGGTGAGTACAGGGTGTTATCTCCAATATGTGCCAGTTCTTACACAGCTGGGCAGACATGTCAGTGTCAATCAAGATTAGGATGCCTGTACATATCCCAGAAGGATACCTGCTATCTGCACATCTGTACAGGGACTGACAGTCATCCGCTTGGCAAGTAACTATGCCGTAGGATGAATGTGTTGACAGATAGGTGTTTGACAACAATATGTATAACTACATGTCAGGAGCCCTCACTCTTATGTGCTGTACAGAAGGTAGTCTGCAGTTACATTCCACATATTGGATCATTACCCAGTAGTGGTTATATACTGTGACACTGCTCACACACCAGGGATACAACAAGCAGGCCTCAGAGTCCAGCTATGCCTGCAGGTGTGCCTGTTGTCAGTACTAGATTTAGCACTATATTCTTGCATGGTTAGGCACTGTCAACAGTAGTATTGCCATCATACACTACATGCTAGTGTGACAGCATGTACCCTGGGCTACTAGCCCTTTATGTAACAAAGTCACATGGATAAAAGTGCTGTACAGGCCTCACATATGTCTGTGTCTCATAATGACAGCACATAGGTGCATATGTTGTACATGGTATTACATGTCCCAATAGTCCCAACCTCGTAGTGCAAGGGGATGTCAGGTATGTAGTGCAGCTATGTATGTAGACTATTGCTACTGTGATAGGGGTTGTCTTCACAGACATGTTGTGTGTGGGAGGTCACATCTGCTTTTAACATGTGCGCCATTGGCTACTGACAGACATCCTAAGGACATCATAGTACTGTACCATTGCTAGCACAGTAATGATCCTGTGGACTACAGCAGAGATATGGCCAATAAATGTGGACAGTCTGACACACTCTGGTCAGTCCAGAGGTATACACAGAACCCCTTAGTGCAAGACATGTAGACAAAGCCTGACAATGTGGATGTTAACAGCCATGTAGATGGGTATAACATGCAAATACTGGTAAAATTACAGTATATAGACTATCTGATCAACACCATCCTCATATGTGCCACTCACACACTAACCCAACATATACTGGGCCACACAGTGTGGTCCGATGCCTGTCTGTGGTATGGAACATGTGTGTGTTTGTCCCTACAAACATGTAAGCTGACATTGAAGCAGCAAGTAACATCAGATGGAAAAGGGCCAAGAACGATGACATCTACCACAGTCTGTACACAGGGCACGGTACATATTCACAATACACACACTGTCAACAATCACCAAAAGTACACAGACCTAGGTACTCTACACACAACCACAGTATGCCCAGGTTATGTCCTCAAAGAGAACCCCTACTATACATAACATGTGTTGCATTCTGTTATCCCACTAGCTTACAGATATGAATTCAATAAATTATGGTGTACAGGACATATGCACCTCTTACTGCATGACATATGTATGCAGGTTGACAGAGTTGTGGCTGGAGGCACAAACACAGGGCCAATATTGTCATGTTGCTGTGGTAACCTCATACATTTACTGTTGTAATAGGGTTTGTTGCAACAAATGTCCTATGAGGGATATGTGGTCAGTAATTCTCATGTCTGTCACCATGTACTGTCTGCAGTCCTCACACTATGCTTCTGCAGTTCATAGATAGGTGCTCTTTGGGTAACACAAGAAACAAAAGGCACCACACACTGCCCAGTCTGCAGATGACCCTACAGATGGGGGTTTTCTCAGTAACATAGCACTGCCATGATGGGTATTAAAACATGTAGAACAGCCATATCCACACACACCCTGTTAAACCAACATTACTACAAATGCAGAATAGGAACACTTACATTCTGTAGTCATGTCAGGCACATCCCCCACCTGTGTGTTGGCCTGTTTCCACAGTCTATGTTGTTAGAGGTAAATCCCCAATCCATCTGTGATGCTGTTTGCCAAACAATAGATCTAGGTCCTACTCACAGTGAATGAAAAGGCCTAACACCTACATGATGTTCCTAGATATTGGAGTGTGTTTCCATGCAATTGGCTATGGGAATGTTACCACAGCTGTTCCATATGCAATTAGCTAGAGGTCTGCAATTTGTGCAGAGGCTATCAGCTGATCATGAGCATCACTTACAAAATACATGCTGCTGCCTAAGCAAAACAGGTATAAGTCTCAACATTCACCAGAGAGAGAGTGAGAGAAACAGACAGAGGCAAAAATAAGTCAGGGATGGGTGGGAGAGTAAAACTTAAGCATGTTTGTGTCAAACACCTACCAGTACAGGGTATCAAACCCCTGACTATGTATTGCTATCACATGTCTATGCAGTTATTGGATGCGTCACATAGGTTACATGTTGAGGGCCTTTCCATACATATATGTGATGGTGAGGGACATCTGCAACAGTGATGTGGTAGCCATACAGTAGGTGTAGTACACGTGGCTGTCTACATGAACACAGCCACACTCTCTCAGGGACCCACACACACATTGACACACTTGGCAGGGTCAGGAATACAACTCCTCACTAGTTAGTTTGCCACAATACAGTACTGTGCAGGTATCACATGTACCACAGGGGTTATCCAGAAGTTATATGGGCAAAGGGTATGTGAAGGTGTCTGACATCAGACAGCATGCTTCAGTATGCCAATGGGAGTTGTAGTGAATGTGAATGTGGTCATAAGCATCATACACCACACACACAGACACAGGGTGCTAGTACTGACATGCATGGGTGCATTGCTTCATGGGTGTGTAGTGGTCGACTGTGCCAGATGGCTATACAAGGCTAGGTGATGGGTATACATTGGCATCAGGCCACATGACAATAGTCTGCAGTGTGGCTCAGGGGTGTAGAGTCTGGATTGGCCTACACAGGTGGGTATTGTATTCATCATCCAGTCACCAGGATAACTAGTGTGTATGGCCATTGCTGTGCATTGCTTGCCATGAAAGTGTTCTTTAGTCCATAACATGGATGGTGCCCGGGATGTGCACACATCCCACATGCATGTACAGTGACATGTGGAACTGTACCTGGGGTGTCTGACCCATGTTGTGTACACAGATTGTTAGCATCAGATGTGCCAGTCCTGGCCTCATGTGGCGGGAACATACTGGAAAATATTAAGATACAACCAAACACCCTAATACTGGGTGATTTCAACTACCCTGCCATTAATTGGGAATAACTACTTGGGTACCAACTCCTTTTCCCAACGGTTCTTGGAATTCATAAATTCCAATGCCCTGGATCAACTAATCCATTGTCCCACCAGGGGAGCCAATATCCTAGACCTGGTCATTATCAACATGGGAGATAGATGCTCCACACCAAGGTCTGACCATAAGCAAATCACCTTTGACATCCACATCCCACCCCCACCCCCCAATAAGGAAACCTCCTTAAAAAACTTCTCCAAAGCCAACTTTATGCTACTGAAGTCAGAAGTGACAAACTTCACAACACCCATGCAGACGAGATCTGGAAGTTCGACTGCAGAATCCTACACTAAGGCACGGTATGAGCACATCCACTCATGCATGAATAGTGCCATCCCAAATAGAACCAAGATGCTCTTCTCCAAAAAAAGGAAGGCAATCTGGTAGTCCCCTGCTATAAACAAACTATACAACAGAAGGAAGAAACTGTTGCAGAAAAGAGGAAAATCCAAGGATGCAAAAATCTCCCTAACCAGCCTCAGTAAGAAGCTGAGATCCCTCACAAAATCCTCAAAAGCTAGTTACGAAAATAAAATTGCCAAAGATTCCAAAGACAACCACAAGGCATTCTATAGTTATGTCAAGAATCTAAATGGAAATGCTCAGATCTGCTCTGAGCTACAACAGAATGGCATTAAATATACTGATCCCAAGGATATTGCCAATATCCTGGCAGATCAATTTAGTGCCAACTTCACCCCCCCTCTCACCCCCTAAAGGGTCCATCTCAATACCAAAAGATTGCCAAATTCCGATAATCACGGCCACACCGGTAGAACCTGCACTCTCCAAAGCTAAGAATACAGCATCCATGAGACTAGATGACATCCCAGGCTGTGTACTACATGAACTACAAAATGAACTGGCACCTCACCTAAGTGTCATGTTTAATCATAGCCTCACCTCAAGCTTTGTGCCCACTGAGTTGCGCACAGCTACAGTTATCCCGCTCCACAAGGGAGGATCCGCCTTGGATCCCAGGAACTACCGTCCCATCAGTCTGACAAGCCTGATCTGCAAGGGCATGGAATGCATTATCATGGAACTTATAAGCAAAGACATTGGCAACCTTCAAACACTGGACCCCACCCAGTTTGGGTTTGTGAAGGGCCGATCTTGTCTCCTGAATCTGATTGACTTCTTCGAATCAGTCTCCAGAGCTGTGGACGAGGGTAAGGTGGTACACACAGCCTATCTGGACCTCGCCAAGGCCTTCAACACCATCCTTCACTCTGGAATCATAGATAAACTTATTAAGCTGGGCATAAATCCCTACGTCACTCTATGGGTTGCCAGCTGGCTTACTGACAGAACCCAGACTGGAAAAGTAGCCAACTCCAAATCCAGCTCCAGACAAGTGACAAGTGGAGTACCTCAGGGTTCAGTCCTGGGACTACTATTGTTTGGCATCTACTTCTCTGAAGTACAGGCCAACACTAAGGGACTCTAGTTAACAAAGTTTGCAGATGCTTGCAAACTGGAAGCCATTATTGAAATCCCAAATGATGTGGATATTCTACAAAAATGCCTTACAGAAACAGATGCTTGGTGCCAGAGCCATGGGCTCAAGCTTAATACCAAGAAATTTATAGTTATCCCCTTTGGAAAAAAACATGTACCCATGAATTACCACATAGGTGGCAGGACGCTGAACATTGAAAGTGTGATGAGAGACTTAGGACACAGGTGGACAGTGGTCTCACTTTCGATAACCACATCACCACAACAGTCAGGAAATCCTTCTATGTGGCACACCTCATCACTAAGGGCTTTTCATCCAAAAAAAAGGAGGTCATTGTCCCACTGTACTCATCCCTCATTAGACCCCTTATAGAGTATAATGCCCCATTTGGTATGTACCTCACAAGACATTTGCAACAGCTGGAAAGGCCACAGAAATACCTCACTAAAAGAATCACAGGCCTAATGCAGATGCCATATGCTGACTATCTAAAAAAACTCCAGCTATACTCTGTGGCATATCATCTACTCAGAGGTGATCTCTGCTTAACATACAAGGCCATGTCAAATCCTGAGCTGTTGGACATGCTCCACTTAAAGAAATCTCAATCCCTCAGAGCCACACGCTCCAGGGATCTAAACCCTGTCATCACAATGAACAAAACATGCTGGAGGGATAGGTTCCTGACCCAGAGACTCCCCATACTCTGGAATAGACTGCTCATACATGTCAAGCAGAGCACCTCATTGTCCCTCTTCAAAAGGAACCTTGATGATTGGATGGGAGATAGGAAATTCACCCCGGGGATCATGTCAGTCACCCTGCTAGACAGGGGCCCAGAGAAGTAAATATTGTGGGAAGAAATATCCATGGAATTGTTATGGCTAGGCTTGCATAGGCCCTAGGGCTTGCATAGGCCCTAGGGCCGATAGCCTAGTACCAACCTATGAACCTATGAGCAGGTAATGGACAGCAGGTTGACCCTGCACCTACATTGATAGTAAAATACAGGTATTCCCTGGTGTCAGTGGCATCTGTCCATACAATGTATGTGTTTAAGACATGGTATGTCATTTTGGATTACATTTGATGGCACCACAGGTGTTGCAGGTGTCCAGTGTGGAACATAGTGAAGGTGCACTGTCTGCATGTACGTGCCTATTAGACTGATGGACAGAGTGCCATGCCCTCTGTAGTCCACTGCAATCACACCATGGTTACTATTTGTGGGTAATATGCAGGGTACTACCAACATAGCGGTGGTTGCCTAGGCAAGTGTGTTTGTGTATAAGACATGGGTTGAGAGTGTTCTCTGAGTAATACAAGGGTTGGTAACTTTGTTCACCAGGCATTGCTGTCACACATAGGGGTATGGATTTGCACCCCAGCCTCTCGACTATTTCACATCTGTTATCCCTGTAAGATGGACATTGTGACATATACTAGGGCCATCATATAAGAAATTTGCAAAACCCACTCCAAAATGACTCCACACACACACACACACACACACACACACACACACACACACACACACACACACACATACACAATCACACATCATGTCTGGGATTAGGACTCCTGCTTAACTTGTTTATTATACTACAGCACTACACAGTTATAGGTCGCACCATGGAGATTACTGGAGTACCTTTTCCACAAAGGTGTATTTCACAGTGAATTACATCAGCAGGCTTGCAAAAGTAGGGCATTTGAATTGTAGTGAGTGTGATTAGCCTAAAAAGCATTGCTCCATACACAGACATAGAAACACACACACAAACATTCACACTTGCCATGTGTGGGAATAGAAACCGTACCAGAGTACTATATCACACGACAGCATTACACTGTTATAGGAAGCGGCACAGAGATTACTGGGCTACACTTTCCCAAAGGTGTATTTCACAGTGAATGACATCAGCAGCCTTGCCAAAGTAGGGCCTTTGATCTGTAGTGAATGTGACTAGCCTAAAAAGCATTGTTCCCTATACACACAAAGAAACACACACACAAACAGACACCACTGCCATGTGTGGGACTAGAACCCCTGCCAGAGTTCTATATCACACTACAGCATTACACTGCTATACAACACGCCATGGACATTATTGGTCTATGTTTTTCCAAAAGGTGTATTCCACAGTGAGTGACATCAGCACCCAAGCCAAAGTAGGGCATTTGAATTGTAGTGAGTATGTCTAATCTAAAAAGCATTGCGCCCTACACAGACAGAGACACACAAACCCACAGTTGCCATGTCCAGGATTCAAACTCCTCACTAACTAGTGTATTACATTACAGCATTATGCAGTTACAGAATGCACCATGGGGATTGCTGTGCTACACCATTCCCAAAGGTGTATTTCACAGTGAATGACATCAGCAGCCTTGCCAAAGTAGAACATTTGAATTGTAGTGAGCGTGAGTAGCCTAAAACGCATTGCTACCTACACAGACAGAAACACACACAAACACAGTTGTCCTGTCTGGGATTAGAACTCCTACCTAACTAGATTATCACGCTACAGCAGTACACAGTTATAGCATGCACCACGGAAATTACTGAGCTACAGCTTTTCCAAAGGTGAATTTCACAGTGAATGACATCAGCAGCCTTGCTAAAGTAGGGTATTTGAAATGTAATGAGTGTGACTAGTCTAAAAAGCATTGCTCCCAACACAGACAGACACCCCCCCCACACACACACACACACAGTTTCCATGTCTGGAATGAGAATTCCTACCTAACTAGTTTATCACACTACAGCAGTACGCAATTATAAGATGTGCCACGGAGATTACTGGGCTACATTTTTCCCAAAGGTGTATTTCACTGTGAATGACATCAGCAGCCTTGCCAAAGTAGGGCATTTGAATTGTAGTGAGTGTGACTAGCCTAAAAAGCATTTCTCCCTTCACAGAAAGAAACACATACAGTTGTCATGTCTGGGATTAGAACGCCTACCTAACTAATTTATCACACTACAGCAGTACACAGCTGGTGGAAGTGCCACACAGATTAGGGGGCTATACTTTTCCCAAAAGTGCATTTCACAGTGAATGACATCAGCAGCCTTGCCAAAGTAAGGCATTTTAATTGTAGTGAATGTGACTAGCCTTAAAATAATTGCACCCTACACAGAGACACACACACAGTTGCCATGTCTGGTAATATAACTCTTATCTAATTAATTTATCACACTACAGCAGTACACAGTTATAGGACGCACCATGGAGATTACTGGGCCACATCTTTCCCAAAGGTGTATTTCACAGTGAATGACTTCAGCAGCCTTGCCAAAGTAGGGCATTTGAATTGTAGTGAGTGCGACTAGTCTAAAAAGCATTGCTCCTTACACATACAGAGACACACAAAGTTGCCATATTTGAGATTAGAACTCTTACCTGACTAGTGTATCACACCACAGCAGTACACAGTTATAGGATGCACCATGGAGATTACTGGACTACACCTTTCCCAAAGGTGCGTTTCACAGTGAATGACATCAGTAGCCTTGCCAAAGTAGGGCATTTGAATTGTAGTGAAAGTGACTAGCCTAAAAAGCATTGCTCCCTACACACACACACACACACACACACACACACACACACACACACACACACACACAGTTGCCATGACTGGGATTAGAACTCCTACCTAAGTAGTTTATCACATTACAGCATTACACAGTTTTAGGACATTCCACAGAGATTGCTGGGCTACTCAATTCCAAAAGGTGTATTTAAAAGTGGATGACCTCGGCAGGCTTGTCATAGTAGGGCCATGGGGAGGGCAGTGTGTGTGCATGGGCCATAGCCAATTAATCTTGAGGTTGACACACCACATGCGAGCACACACAGGGCTATATTCCACAGGTATATGTTTATAGCTGCTAGATGACTACAGCCTTGTACAGTCACATTGCACAGCTAGCACTTGCACCACATAGCCTGTAATGCTGATGAATACCGGTGGCTAATGTCTATAGTGAGTGACATTTACACATCATGTGGTGGTAGCCAATTGGCTGTGTGCTGGGTGGGACAGGCCTCATGATGGATGGCTCTTTGACACAGTCACTCTCTTCCACACATCTATGTATGTCTACATTTGGCTTATTATAATGTGTTGTCCTTGGATATATGTCTGTATTCCTATCCACTGTGTGTGCAAAGCATGACTGGTGCATACTGAGGTACGGTATTTGGTGGAACAGATGCATATTGCTGCTCAACGCCTCACGGGTGTTGGGGAAATATATGTGCTCACCGACATGTGCTGACATGGCATCCAGGGACTGGTGGAGTACCCTGGATGCTGATGCCTGTGAGATCCCCATCATATCCCAAGTTGGCCTTTGGAAGGTACCTGTAGATAGTATACTTAGGCCTACACATACCTTGGTATCCACTGGGATCGGTTCCCCTCTGTTAGTTCTGTGTGTCAGGCATGGCCGGCACAGCTCACCAATTTGCTGTAGGAAGTATCCCCTCCACCCTATAAGTGCTCCACTATCTCCAGCTCATGTAGCCCCTGGTCGGTTACCCTGGGTTTGTACACTTTTCTCCGTCTCCTCACTGTGGGCTGGTTGACAGCATTCACATCCTCACCATCCTCAGCCTCTTCCACATGTTGTTGTAAGATAGCTATTGCAGCCCCATCATTTTGTTGTTTTGTTTGTTAAAAGTTCCCCGCTTGTATACACTGGTGGTGTAGAGTATGGGAAAAAACAGAGGTAAAGGTGTTTGCATAGTTTATAGTAGTGTTCTGGGCTGGGCTGGTCTGCTGCCTGTGTAATTGGCTGATTCTGATACATTTCACCTGCCAGCTATGCTAGTTCTCCTAGATTACCTTCCTACTGCTGTTTTCCCTTCCCATTGCAAACACAGTGCTCAAATGTGGACAGAGCTGCTATTTCCTGATTTACTTTTTTGTCCCTTTAAAACCCGGTGTGTGGCATGCACACCCGCTTAGGCAATGTAAAGAGTGCTAGGCAGCCTCAGACACACCCCCTTGCTTAGCTCTGCTAAGCTAAGAGCAAACCCGAGTCACAGGGCTCCAATCTGCTTACAGTATGCCTAACACACCCCCCTATGATGTCAGCTAGCTCCTAGGCTTGCACCAAGCTATTCCTGCTCTTACACTGTTGGGTGCTGACAAGCATGCAGGGGAAATCTGGGATTCAGTATCATTTCCCCTCATTTGCATAGGATTGCCTGTTGATGCATAGTTACATGTCCCACACTGACCCTCCCCCCTTAGCAACCACTGTTCACTGGCCATGTTGTCTTCTGCCTGCCATTGAGCATTATGGCAAAATAGTGATTTTGGTTAGAATTATTATTTTATGTTTTTTTTCTTATTTTCCACCCGATCCCGTTTGCGCGCAGCTGCCCTACACTTAAACAGCTGAGATTGGCTAAACAAAAATAAAAGTTGATTTTTTTATTTTTGCAAATGTTTTCCATGCCAATGGCCTTATAGTTGGCCATTGGCATGCTTTCTATATGATATCCACCCTTTATTTGGAGCTGTCATGGCTCCATTTTGTAATTTTCAGAAATGTACTCTGTTACTGGCGGAGTACATTTCTGCAGATTACACTAGTCCTGCGTAGCCGGTTTCCAGCTTCCTGGATTGCAAATTCATCTCATTTGGATAGATTTCTTCTGCAAATGGGGTAATTTGCATACAGGGGCTGAGTCCATGCAGGACTAGTGCAGGAGCGCTCGTGCACATCCCTACAGGTTATTCCTGGATCACATGGCAGACATATTGCCTGGTGCTGTGCAGGGCTTGCAGAATCCATTTAAAGGGCTTTACAATTTCCCAAAGTTCATCAGAGGCTTGTAATACATGCCAATTATTCCTAATGATGTCACAATAAATGTTGACATCACTGGAAAATGTCAATGGGATCCCTGATCTTATCATGCACTCCACATTGATTATTATTGAGATTAACATTAGTATTCTGAAAAATAAGGTTTACTTTTAGTATCTCTTTCTAATAAACATTGTCGAAAATTAGTATTTATTTCATTCTCAGAGAAACCCCTTGCCATGAGGTCAACCTTCAATGTTTGCAAGGCCAGGACCAATTCCCCATCATCATTATAAAGCCTCATGACCCTTAAAGTCTGTCCTCTGATAACATTCCTAGGCACATGCCTAGGATTCATACTATTTTTATGCAAGAGATTATTCTTCCTGCTAGGTTTCTTAAACAAGCCAGTGTTCAGTAATCCAAAATTTGGTCTCTTAATCATAACATTCAGGAAATATATCTCATCCTTAGAATGCTAATGGGTAAACCTTAAGAATGAAGTCGTAGTATGTAAGTAATAAAGCCATTTAATGACTCAGTGGAGCCACCCCATAGCAGGAAAATGTCATCCACAAAATGAGCATACCAGATAATATGTCCTGAATGTACATTATCATTCAAGACTAAAGCATCTTCCCAGTGTGCCAAAGACAAGCTGGTGTAGCTGTTTGTGCAAGCTGTGCCCATAGCCATGTCAACCCTTTGGAGGGAAAACTCATCTCTAAAAATAAGTACGTTGTTCTCTGTTATAATATCTAGCAATGTACAAACTAGATTTACTTTATCAGTAGAGAAACTCTGTCTTTTATCCAAATATTCTCTAACATGCCCCATGCATTAGGAATAACTGTAAAAAGTTAATCAATTTCCATGGTCACAAAGATATAATCTCTAGTGATACTGGAAACAATACTATAGAGGTCATTTAGAAAGGTTTTCATATCTTTCAGCACACTGCTAACTGTATCCAAAACAGGACGCAGAGTTTTTTCTGCATAAATAGATAATGGTTCTGTCACCCAACCAATACTCGGTCTCATGGGTGGGCTAACCATATCTTTATATATCTTGGGTAGCCCTTACAATATTGGGACAGTAAGATGATCTACATTAAGATACTTAAATAGGTCTTCAGAAATCAAACCAGTCTTGAGCATATCAGAAACTGAAAAAGATATCCTTTCCATCACGCCTTTTAAAAAACTCTTAGAAATATGTAAAAACACTCTGGTGTCAACTAGATGGCTATACATCTGTTGATAATAAAAATCTTTATCCATAATCACGATCCCACCTCCTTTGTCTGCTGGCCGGATCTCAATAGAAGTCATTGTTTTAAATTCATTCAAAGCCTCAAACTTAAGTTTGCTCAAATTATAGAAAATTGAACTGTGTTCTTTATCAAACGCATCTCTTATTTGTTTATCACAAACTGCCAGAAAATTATCAACAATTGGATGATTCTTAGGTACCTAAAGGCTAGGTTTCTTAAAGCCACTCAAAAAAGTACTGGTACAATGAAAAATCATCTAAAGTGTCAAGTTTCTGCAAAACGGTCTCATATCTGTCAAAACATTAACTTTATCAACCTCTTGCTGGAATAAAGAATAAACCTTTATTCAGCAGAGAGACTTGCACAGATGTAAGCACATGAGGAGATAAATTTAAAACTAGATTATTTGCTGTTTATCCCTGGCTCGAGTTCCTATCCGTTTCTCCTCTGTGCTTTGGAGACATCGAACCCATCCTTTTTTGGTTCTGCTCCTCGACCGTTCTTTCACTTTTATGGAGAAGGGTCCCTTGAAGAAAAAAGAAATGGGACCCACTAAAGAAGCTGGACTTACTGCCGTATTCACTGCTTTGGAAGTTAATGGTGCTAAAATGGCAGACATACTTGTCCCAGAGATTCCTAAAACCCCAGCAGGCAGTGTTGTGTAGTTTATCTGTCTTTGCCTTCTTACCATTGCTTACTGCACACAAATAGCTCCTGATTTACTATGGAGTTACTGCCCTGATGCCCTACAGAGTCATATCAGAATTGTCAAAACTGATATGATTAATGTATACACCATCCTGGGTGGCAGCCTTCTAGGGTAGGGGACTTCATTTTTGACATTGGTGTAGAATATTAAAACCCCTGGCTATATTCTTGTCTTATACCAGTGAATATTTTTAATTTTACATAATTTGACAGGAATGGTAGGGCTGGAATTCTAATTAGACTGTAAAATAGTTATTCTTTTTAAACTTATAAATGCATATAAACATGTTTTGAATTCCATTAGTTTCAATCATCTGAAATAGAAGTGTTGCCTTCCAACACATCAGCATTTTGAACAGCAAACTAAAGGCTCAGCAATCTTGGCTTTTGATAATTGTAATTTATTTTATCAAGACTTCTAGGTATATTGTAAATGATTTTAACAAGATAAAAGGCAATGGAAATGAACAGCAGTTCACATGCAGATGCAATATTTTACAGAAAACATGATGTTACATTCATGTTTTATGCTTTTGCCCTTTTTTTGAACTTGAATTTTTTCTTATCTTTTAGATGGATTATATGCTGAGCAGATTTTTTTTTGACGCCATAGGTTCACATTTTTATCAGCTTCCAGATGTTTATGTAATGCTTCTTTGAAAATGGAAAGTAACTGTAATGTGATATAAACATAAGAACTAAAAGCAGCTCTGCAGGGCACAGGAGAATAATAAGTCTCTTGTTAGTGTGTGTGTGTGTGTGTGTGTGTGTGTGTGTGTGTGTGTGTGTGTGTGTGTGTGTGTGTGTGTGTGTGTGTGTGTGTGTGTGTGTGTATGTGTTTGCTGGGGGGAGGGGGATCCAGGGAATGAACTTGGCTTCTGGTACCTGGTACCCCTAAGTGACTCTGTATTTGTAGAGCAATTCTAAGAATACTAATATAGGAGAACTGTAGAAAAAGAAACATCTGCATCAAACACATTCATTAAATTGAGAAGAATTTCTGAAGAATAATTAGAAAGAAGTAAAAACACCGTTGACCACTCAAAATAACATTTGTTTAAATAAATATAATGTTTTATCTGCAATTTGTCAGACAAAAGGGTAAAACTGTGTAACTAAACGGATATCTTATTGCCTAGATGCTGTGTCAGTTTTAGCGATTGCTTAAAATTACATGGCACTTCATCAGTAAGTCAGATTGTGCTTTTTGTGCTACTCTTACTGACAAGCTAAATTTATTTATGGGTTAAACATTATATGTTGGAACCTCTGTGAAAGGCAAAGTTCTAAACTACTCTGAACAGACCTTGTGATAGTCAAAAATAATGGTAACTGCAGATTGCAATGCATTAAAATGAATTCACCTTACTGCATTAAATTCTAATAATATTCTCTCTCTCTCTCTCTGCCATTAATTTACATAGTATTATTGGATATTTATCTTGTCAGTCCTGGGCACTTCCCTCATGCATCTTAATACCACTATTAGCAGGTATGGGTCATTTGCTATTTACATACCAGAAAGCTACAGTTACTGTTATTAATACCAAGAAAAGCTGAACAGGCTACTTTAATTGCTTATTGGTCATAATCAATTAGGGAAGTTTTTAAGCTGTGGCGGCCTTGTATAAATATACTGGCAAAGTTCAGCTCCTATGATTTCTGACAATTAAATTGTTCTGTCACTTTGGGAGTCTCATTAATCTCAACTTGTCATCCTTGTTTATGCAGGCTATAATAGCCTATGTATGTGTGAGAGACAGAGTGAAATAGCATGCCAGAAACTCTTGCTAATTTAACCCTTTGAAGATGCACGTGTTATAAGACCATCCAGTTCACTTTACTGCATTCATTATTACAGAAATAAACTACTGCATAGTCGTCATTCTGATATGAAACATATGGATGAGCCTGCTCAGAAAAAAGTACAAAAATGTATTTTATCCAATACCTCCTCTCTCATTGACTTTCCAAAGAAAGATAACCTACGCTTATGAATTCTAATCTGACCAAGAAATACATTGCAGTATCAAGCAAAGTTATTTTTCCTCAGTTACTAAAATATTCTTTTATAAAAGAAAGAATATGTTGACATACTTGAAACATGCTTTTAGCTTTCATTTGATTTTAGGTAGTCCTTCAAATCAATATCTATGTTAGGTTAACAAGCAATCTACATGCTTCATAAATAAATTCATAGTGTTTTCAAACATGAAATGGCTCCTGTTACATTCCTTCATAGCATACCTCTCAACTGTCCAGATTTTTGCTTCATATTTTTGGTTTGTTCCTCATAAAAGTTGTGGTTTTCTGGCAAGTCTTGAAGCTTGAAGTCACTAAATGATACTAAATAATAACAGACATTTGAGTTTCAGACTTTATATCCTTTAGAAAATACATAATAATACAAAACCTGTTGTTATAAAAATGTTGTCCCTATTTTTGGGCCTTTGTCCCCCTCATTTATTTGGCTTTGTCCAGATTTCTTGTACTGAGAGGTTGACAGGTATGCTTCATACTGATTTCTACCTATATAGTCTCAGAAATCTGATTTAATTCTTAAGCACCAACCATACGAACCTTAACTATATTTTTGTGCAAAAAAGCTTTCAGCTAAAGACTCAAAGATCATCACCCGAAACAGGGATATTGAGGATCAGACCCAGAAGCCAGGCCTGTTGGATGGGCGAATGCCTGATGGATGTGTAAGTCATGTAGCTTGGACAGGCTCAGTCTGAAAACATGTAAACATTCATAGAACAGCCATGTAGGCCGACTATCAACAAGTCTGTGTCTGAGGGATGGGGATGAAATGCATCAGTTCATAACTATAATTCTGAAACTTGTACGTGTGAACCCTGGAATTAAGTAAAAATAAACACAAAGATACAGGAGAATACAGGGCACCAGAAAATGGCAAGCATTGGTGTTCTGTTTAAAAATTATTTTTACAGAGGCAAGCCAGACTGCTCAGACTTAATGTGGGAGGCAAGTCCCCCACACCTCCAAAATTTATAAATATTATTTGTAAGATTGCCATATCTCAGATTAAAGAGAACAGTCAAAGAACCTGTAAACCTAGTCTTAGTGTATGTAAGTCTGCATTTTTGTTCATTCGGCATCACTGTTCTGAAACTCTAACAAGTCTTAAACTGTTTGACGACCACTGAATTTTGTGCAGTGCTATTCAAATTCCAGGTAGGAATAGCATGAATTGAATAGGGCTAGATCCTGGTGACAGAAACTGGATTCTGGGACACAGAAAGTCAACTTACTGCTGGAGAATGATCCAGAGCTTGGACAAAAATTTGAAAAGTACTAGCTAGATTTACTACTTAGTTGTTCTTACCTCCATAGATAGTCTTGGTACTGGAATGAAACTTTTTTCAGTCAACATATAATTTCTCTTCCATTAGAGAAATGTAAAAAAAAAGTATCTTATTAGTTGTGTGAATGATCAATACCCAAATGTTTCACAATTATGCCCTGACACCTGGCAGATGTTTCATTTTATGATGAGTTCAAATCGTATCTCTAGAACAGTTTTTATCATATACCTGGTTGGGTCAGGTACATTAATTCCAAATTAGCCACATTCAAGACTTCAGATGTAGAGATAGCAGTTAGGAGCTATGGCTAAAAAGTGTCCATGCTTGTCATGGCTAGAATCTTAGGACCTACAAGTGGACATATGTATGTGTAGATGGTAACCATCAAGTTGTGGCAACAGAGTTTCCTTGTAATGATAGTGGCGAGAGTCTTTGCATTAACCAGTAGATATCAACAAGGTTAGGATAGTGGTTACAGATTGGAAGTGTTATTGGCAGAGGATTATTTACGTATCAAGGAGTATGACTTTATGGTGGCTTAGACAGACTCATCCAAACTATCCAGTATCAGAGAAAGGTGATTTGGCATATTGTACAAGCTTTCTAGAGGAATGGATCCATTTCACCAATTGCTTCTAGACTGTCTCAAAGAGGAAGAACATTTCCCCCACATTCAGGATTCCTTAATGTGGTGTTTTGCTTTCCTCTGTTTGAAAATGTTGCTAGTTAAAGTCAACATATCTTTACTCTTACTGAGAACATTGTGTGCAGTGTAACACTACACATTTGTATCTAAACAATTCCACTCTGACAAGCCTGTAGCAGCAGGAGAGATCCTAGCAGAAAGGTTGGTAACTCTGGATACTGTTCAGGTGACATAGTTACTATGCCTTTTCGATACTGTGTGGAAATTATGGATAGTACTTATGAGCTTGTTGTCTGGACTTATGGGCCCATTCTAAAAAGAAGAAGATGAAGGTGTCTACCATTTAAACAGGAATTACATTTACAAGCTTCCTGGGAAATCCTATGCCAGGGTGGTGGAAAGATGATTTCATCTGATAGTCAGTCAGCTGATTCAAGAAGGACAATCTAGATCATCTCTTTGCCATTGTTTAGATGTTGGAGAGTTGATGAAATTTTTCTGTAATTGAGGAAGTTATAAGACATAATACCCCAGATTATCTTATGGGAGGTGTTACAACCGTCCATGGGTCCTGCATTGCAGCAGTTTGCTGTTTTTCCCCTGTATTTGAAGAATGCAAACTCCTTCTGCATGGTTCTGATTAAGCTGAACATATTTAATATTGGTATAGAATTCCATCAAGGGTTTGTCCTGTCTTGGCTCCTGCACATGATTTTCATGGACAACATATTGTACTCACACCCCAGTTTGTAGAGGCCTAAAATGGCCCACAAAGGCAGCCAGCCTAGTAGTTACTTAGGAATCTATGAACCTATTGCTTATGTGAGGTGGCAAGGGGTATAACATTGGCATTTAGCAAATTTCAGAAGATGCATTTTAGTTGAGTCCAGAAGGCTGGATATGATGATACTTAGATGTAAGAGGGAATAGATTCCTAAAAGTTGGGGCCAAAAATAGAGTAGCAGTAATTTGTGCAGTGAAAATTTGGTTTTGGGGCTAGTAGTAAGGGAGATGAATTCAGCCAACAATATGCTTGTTGTATCTTAAAATATTCAGATCCCAACAACTAAAAAGATTCATCCCTGGTATGGCCCCCATGTCTCTGATAGACAGATACTGAGAATGACTATCCCAAGCTAATATAACCACCTCCCCCATAATCTTTAGAAACTTCCTGTCTAACATAGCCTAATAAATGCCCATGATACACAGGGACTCAGTTGGGTTGGGTTACATGGCTAGGATTTTAAAGGATCTGGTGGACGTCGACCTAGTATTTACCTGTGAACCTAAGAATATTTATGCAGTAAAGATCCCTGACCATTTATCAGTTTTCTTAAGTTGTTTAGCTGATGGTTTACTTGCTTCTGTTTAGTTCAATTTCTACTGTCATGTTATATGTATTTTAGGTTTACTATTGAAATGTCGAACGGCACTACATCGACTGTACTATAGTTGAACACGAATGTTCGAAAATAGTAGTGTCGACGACAAAAAAACAATTTAGGACTGTGTTTTAACATGGGTCGAGGTAGGGGAGATGTTTGTAGTTCTGAATAATACTGAACACCTACATCGACCCATGTTAAAACCATTCCTAGATGGTTTTTTTGACGTCGACATTACTATTTTCAAACTTCCGTGTTCGACTATAGTACAGTTGATGTAGTGCCGTTCGACATTTCAATAGTAAACCGTATTTTATGTCTATTTCAATATGTATTTTGATCCATTCAGTGCTTTACTTTTGTGTACTGTATCTTCAAACTTATCCCTTAAATTAAACAATATCTAGCAGTTTCATATATTTGTGTGCATCTGACTACTCGATTGCAGTTGCTTTCTGTTACTACAGTGAGTTTTTGCTTCCTGTTACGTATGGCTTGCCTCTTCCTACAGTACTTCATTTCTCTGTTTGTGGAGAATACATCTGCATTTATGTTTTTCATGCTTTTATTACTGTGTGTTTGATTTGTGCAACAATCCTGATTCCTGTTTTGTTTTATTTCCTGTAACTATTATTATTAGGCAGATGTAATAATCTGTTTTAGTTGATGGTGTGTATTTCTGGTTTAATGTTGGTTCATACTGATTAGTTGTTTTGTTTTTTGTTTTTGTACTATTTTGCATCCTTCAGTTTTTTCCCTGATCAATTACTTTTCAGTATGGTGGCAGTTCGTTGGGATTTGAAGTCTGTAAGGGATTAGTACTTTGTAAATGAAAGTAAAGTCCAGGCAGTCTTCACTAACTTTCTGTCATGCTCTCAACAGATTTGATGTACAGTTAGCTAGCAATTTGATTGGTTAGCTTTCCTTAATTTGTAAAATTACACACACACACACACACACACACACACACACACACACACACACACACACACAGCCACACTACACACACACACACACACACACACACACACACACACACACACACACACACACACACACACACACACACACACACACACACACACACACACACACACACACACACACACATCCACCACTTAAACATAGGCTGGTCCTTGAACCCTTTTGAGCTACAACTTAAGCCATGGGCAAACAAAGAAATTAAAACATTGCACATAACTCTCTACACAGGCAGAAAAAAAGCAAACATATTACAATACACAATGTCCAGGTATTATATAGAACTCATGCTTACATATCAAACCATTGCTCTACAGCAAGATGAAGAATAGCAGTAGACTTCCCATACATTTCAAACATACCACCTCACTGGCCCTATTCAAGATAAATCTTAATGAGTGGATGGGAAATAGAAAATTCACCCAGGGGATTACTCCAGTGGCTCAATCAATGGAGGCACTGGGAACTAAGGTCTGGTGGCATGATGCCTGGGTAATCCTATGGGTTAGGCTTGTAAAGGCTCCAGGGCCATTAGCCTAGTACACACCTATGAACCTAAAATAAACTGAGACAGACGACAGCTACAAGACATGCTATAATTCAAAGAAAAAATTGCGTGCAACTAATATTTTCAAAAAATAAAAAATAGCAGTACCAATAAAAACAAAAAGGAAAGTTATAGGAAAGAAATGGAACAATAAGAAGTGGAAGGAATTTATAAAATAAATACTACGGTTTACGTTAGCATCAGTGACACACTGATGTGATATGTAATGTTATTATTTCACAAAAGAGATGTGCCAGTTTTTCTGCTGTGAGGTACTTTATGTTTGAAGTTTACATATCTTTTGTGCATCTTCATAAGATTTGTACAAGTTTTCCAGTTTCCTTTCACTTTCCAAAGGCATGCAATAGGTCAAATAATGTTTTTCAGATTGCCTCCAGGTACAGGCTGGCTCCATGGTCCAAAGAGATGGAGACCTGACTGCAGGCCATTCGATAGATGATTAATTAATGGCCTAAAAACTGGGGGATCTAGGAAGGGAGGAACAGGAATACAGGGCTGTTGCCTGTCCACCTCTCCCTGGCTGAGGCACAGGTCATAAGTGCGTGACAAGCGCACAGGGTAGTACAATTTCTCTACTGAAGATGAGGGAAACTACCACTTGCACTCAAGCACAGGAGGGCAGGCCTGCTGCTGCCAATGTCCTTGTGAAAGTGAGGGATGACCAGTATGGACAGTCAACTGTTTGCTCCCTTCACTCTGATAAGCTGAGAACAAATAAAAGAATGCTTTTAAATAAAAAAAAAAAAAAAAAAAAGGAACCACCCATGATTGCCGCCTAAATGATGGCCTCTCCCAATTGACCCTTATACTGCAGATGGGGAATGAACAGTCTACAACAGCAAACAAAAGTCCATAGGTGTTCATGTAGCTTGTGATTGATTGAGAGTGTGCATTCTGCAATGAAGTGGCAGCCTTCCCAGAATCATTTTCAGTGACTTCTCAACCTTGGCAGCCAATATAGTATCAAGCATTCCACTGACCATGTAAAGGGTAAATTCTGTTATCAGACAATAGAAGGATGGATATTTATACACTTGTGGACAGTGCCTGTACTGTTGTATCACTAATCAAATGTTTTATCTTTTGTAAGATTAGACTGCATTTCACCTTTTTGTACAGCAATAATCTGCAGTTTATGTGTTTTCATCTGTTGCATATCTTGGTCTCCAGTCTGTGTCATAAAGCTCAATTTATACACCTTTGGAAACACTGTGTTAGATTCTGAACATGTTTTTTCTGTCACGTTTTACAGATGAACACTCACGAATTTAAGTACTTCATCCAAACCTGAGACAAATTCATATTTCATCTCCGATTGCTTCAGTATATTAGAACAGTCTATTTTGGCCTACGGTCACAATGATGAATATGTATTCGTTCTTCATTTGCTATAATTTTTGCTTAAACCACCACTTCTAATGTTTTCATAATCTAATTGCAGGATTTATCTTTAGTTTTTGGTGGATGAACCAGACTCTGAAATAAATCATATATAGAGATGCATCCATATCAGTGGTCAGTGTTACCATATGCTTCTCTAAAAGATTTGCATTTGCCAAAACATTAAACAAACAAACATACATACATGAAAAAAAATAAATAAATAAGCTTTCTGCAAACTATCGCCCTATAAGCCTAACTAGCTTGGTCTGCAAAGCTATGGAGTGCATCATCATGGATCTCATTAACAGAGACATTGGAAACCTCCAAACACTGGACTCTACCCAGTTCAGCTTTGTTAAGGGCAGATTATGCCTCCTAAACCTGGCGGACTTCTTTGAGACAGTTGCCAAGGCTATAGCTGAGGGAAAGGTGGCCCACACAGCCTACCTAGACCTCATAAAGGCCTTCATCACCATTCCCAACTCAGGTATTATAGACAACTCACCAGCCTGAACATAAACCCCTACGTCACGAGATGGGTTGCAAACTGGCTCATGGACAGAAACCACATGGTAAGAGTTGCAGGAGCTAGGTCTGACTCTAAACAGGTTACAAGTGGTGTTCTCCAGGGCTCAGTCCTAGGACCCCTCCTGTTCTGCATATACTTCACAGAGGCACAGGCAAGCACAGGAAGACTATGGCTGACCAAGTTGTCAGACGACTGCAAACTAGGGGCTATAATTTACTCTCCGGCTGACAGAGACATCCTCCAAAAGGGTCTCACTGAAACATATACCTGGTGTCAAAACCATGGCCTCAAGCTAAATGCCAAAAAGTGCATAGTCATCCCCTTTGGAAAAAAACAAAGTACCCACAAACTACCACATAGGTGGTAGCCCCCTAAATACAGAAAATGTAATAAGGGATCTGGGGACCCAAGTAGATAGTAACCTCTCCTTTGATAATCACATTGCCAAAGTGGTTAGAAAATCCTTCTATGTGTCCCACCTAATCACAAACTGGTTTGCATCCAGATCAAAAGAGGTCATCGGTCCCCTCCACGCATCACTCATCAGACCCATCATAGAGTACAATGCCCCATTTGGGATGTACCTTACAAGACACCTGCAACAACTGGAAAGACCACAGAAGTACCTCACCAGGAGGATTACTGACCTCAAGCAGATGCCCTATATAGCTCGACTGAAGAAACTCCAGCTGTACTCTGTTGCATACCACCTACTCAGAGGTGATCTCTGCCTGAAATACAAGGCCATGTCCAACCCAGAATTGATGGACATGCTCCACCTAAAGAAAACCATATCCCCTCGAGCCACAAGCTCCAGGGATCTAAACCTCACCACAACAATAAATAGGACGTGCTGGAGGAATAGATTCCTATCCCAGAGACCTCCCATGCTCTGGAACAAGATTCCAATCTACATTAGGCAGAGCTCCTCACTACCCTCTTCAAGAGAAACCTTGATGAGTGGATGGGAAACAGAATGTTTACCCCAGGAATCACTTCAATGGCTCTGCTGGACAGAGGCACAGGGAACTAATCTAAGGGGGCGGTGAAAGCCAACACATTCCGGCTAGGCTTATAAATGCCTTCAGGCAGATAGCCTAGGACCTACCTATGAACCTATAAGATTCCACCATCAATATAAATTATTTTATTCCACACATCTGTGCCAGCATGACCATTACACTTTTTCATCCTTGCATGTTAAATAACTTGAAGAACTCACCTAGAAATCAGAACATGCTTGAGGTGACTTTATTTCGAAACACAAAACACAGGACTGACAGAATATAGTCTGATTGCTTAGCAAATGGACAGACATCTTAAACTGGGGTGTTCATGTGCACTCTTACAGATATTAATGTTTTGCTGAATATGCCGCAGGTTTACATACCTTTTTTTTGCTGTATTAAAGATATAGATGTAAACATTACATTTAACCATATTATTTGTTGCTTGTTTCTGTACATTTCTAAAATCTATAATACATGGATTGTCTACCATGTTTAACATAGCTCACAGTATATTCTGTATGTGTACTCTGATATAAATAAGATGCATATAATGTCTATTTCCTTTTCCTGATTACTTCCTTGGTCGTTTTCCTAATCTTTTATGAGAATGCAGGTTACTGGCTTTCCTATGTGCTAACAAGATCTGGTTGAGTCAGCTGAAATTAAGCTAATACTATATACATGGGCAGTGGCAAGAGTCCTTGCTGTTAAATGCCTCTTTTTACTGAAGGGTGACATTGCAATAACTGAGAAATGACTCTGACTTGTCTATTCATTCCCAAGAGTGAAGTGCAATATCTGACAAATGATGTAATTACACAAAGTAATGTGCATTATCTGTAGTCTCTCATTGTTACTGTCAACAATTTTGCATTTTGTGTAAGTGTTTACAATTTGAAATTTGATTTGTAGCTTGCTTCTGCAATTACAAAGTGAAGCTTGTCTTTAGTACCTCGATAATAGCTTAGAGCATTAATCTTCTGTACTAGTTGTCAGACTGCCACATGTTGCTCTTTGTAAAAGATTAGATGGAACAAAAGATATTTTATCATCCCAAAAGAGTCATCTATCAACTGGTGTGTCCTTTTTGCAGTCTACCCTAACAGTCTGCAAACAGCTCTGGTAATCCCATAGTTATGGTGCATTGCCAAAAGTGGAAATCATGCTAGTTATTGGCAACCATTGAACTAAAGCTCATAATATCATAACTGTACCAAAACATAGTCTGAACATTGGTTCATTGCATTCAATAGTTCCTATAGGAGATGAATAAATGTTCTGAATCAAAACTAGAATTCAAGCAGCCAAGAACAAGAAGCTGATGTTTTAGATTTAAAACACAACTTAGGTGCTTAATGTATACAATTTGCCAAAATAATTTGGTTATAAACAATATTTTACCCAGATTCATTTAGGAGTTTAATAGGAATGTGATAATTGACAGAGGATTAAGGAGCTGTTATCAAACTATTTCTTGCGGTCCAGTGGCCCAAGGTTTGATTTCCTCAGCTCCAATTGCCAGTGTGTGACTCTAAACAAATCAATTAGACAGCACTCCAAGGCTGAATCTGAAAAAGATCCATGGACCTTGCTGTCTGAAAATGTCAGCACTGTCTGAAAAAGATCAGTGCTGTGCCCTGGTCAATAAATACAAATAAAATAAAATAAATAACAACTGATCATCATTACGATGAGGAAAGTGTTCTATTTCCATTTCCATCCATTCTCCCTAAATGGCTTGTCCTTTTGGAGGGCACGGTGAAAGCAAACTATACAAGCTTTACCAGGCTTCACTATCCACAGAGCAGTCTGAAGCTTATCTTGTGGGATCCCCAGGCATTTACAGACACACTGAGAGATATTTCTACAAATCATGTCCTGGGTCTGCCTAGTTGTCTACCCATGAGTCATGCCTGGTACACCTTCAAAGGTAGTGCCTAGTGGAATCTTCACTAGGTGTACAAACCACATCAGCTAGCTCTTCTCAGTCCAGCAGGGCAGTGGCTCAATTCCAAGATCCACCAAACTGCTGAGCTCCTTGTACTGTCATAGAGTGTGATCACAGGCTCTCTTATGGAGTGTGATCTCAACTTTATTACAAAGGAACCTCAGTTCTGTCACTTGGGTCAACTTGCTCATCTTTTCAATCACTATACAAAACTCATAACTATGTCTAAGGATGAGGACAAGTATTGGCTTATAAACTGAAAGCTGTGTCCTGTAATTCAGTACCACTTTACCAACACATTCCAAAACATGCAGTACTGTCACAACTATATCCATCTGCTAGTCAAACTCCTAATCCCCTCTAAACAAAATCACAGCATATTACCGCATCGACCTGCAGTAGCTGTTCCTCCTTACCAGCAAAGATAATTCCACTCTTTTCTGGGAGAGAAACATGGTCATTAATTTGAAATTAATATGGTCGAGACCATATGATCAAAGTTTTGAAACATTGAAAACATAATAATAAAAAAAATGTAATGTTTTTTACAGGGGGGGGGCAAGCCCTCCCCCTGCACCCCCCACACCCCCTGCTAATTAACTATACCAACTCTGAGATTGCACTACACTGAAGAAAGTGATAAATTTCCTGTTCTGTGCTGTATGGCGATCTCCATTCAAAACCTTCACTGTTTCAAAAATGTTATCATATGGTCCTGGCATATGACTTTTGAAGTTTTGAAAGTTGATAACTATATATATATATATATATATATATATATATATATATATATATATATATATATATATATATATATATATATAAAATTGATCATTTACAAACAAATTTTTGTATTTTCTTATTTCTTTTTTATACTTAGGTACTTAGGGATAGTTCCTTGATTCTCAACCTTAACTTACTTTTATTAAATTTATTTGGAAATTTATGGCACACACAAGAAGTCCTATTTTTCCTATTATATAATCTATTCTAATTATAATTCCACCGTACTAGGAATTTATTTTTAGAATTTACTGTCCTAGAGCAAGTTGCTCCAGCTACACTGTTATAAAATAGAAATTCCATATTATCAAAAATTTCATTAATTAACTTAACCATCTCTACCCAATCCAAAGACAGGAAATTATTCTTTAATTCTTTAACTCTTGATTATTATTTAGACCATAATTTTAATGTTTATGCCATGATCTTTGTTTACCCTTGGCAACTATTTCAAATGGGAAATTCACCACGTGGATCACGTCAGTCACCCTGCTAGACAGGGGCCAGGGAAGTAAATAGTGTGGGAAGAAATAGCCACAGAATTGCTATGGCTAGGCTTGTATAGGCCCTAGAGCCGATAGCCTAGTACCAACCTATGAACCTATGAACATATGAGAAGGACAAATTATCAGATAATCCTGGAGGAGGAGAAATCTGAATATTTTCAGTTAAAATTGGAGTACCTATACCTAACAAGTCTAGGATATTATTACCTCTAGTCAGTTCCAAAACAATTGTGCAATATTATGATACACGAAAATCTCAGTAAATTCTGTTTCACAATTATTTCATCCTTCATTTACTTGCCAATTAATGGTAAGATAATTAAAGTCATGTATTGGTACCAGATTTCTATAATCTAAATTCATATTTTATATAGAAAAATAATTATAGTGAGTAAATAAATCCATCATAGGTGTACAATAACAAAGTATCAGTGTTATAGCATGATGCAACAGTATTCCATAACTCAGGGTATTACACACTCAACAATAGCCTTTACAAGTTTATGAATAAAAAATCCTGTAACACACCACAAATGACACAGTAAATTATTTTCACTGTTTATTAAATAGAGTTAAATGCTTTCTTTCCTAAAATTAAAATGGAACTTCATCAGAACTACCAATACTGACAAACTCTGCCATTAAATACTAAATTAAAATGACATAATTCACCTTTCAACCAGTATGATTGCAGAGAAGTCAATTAAATAATGAAATAAATAATTATTTTAACAATGAAGTACCCATATATGTAAAAAGTTTTAAAATACACTCATCTCTAACAACATTATTAAAAAGCATCATAAAACTTTTAAATTTAACACAGAATTAATAGATTCCACACCTTAACTTCTTTGATGCCCCTCATTTTGAATCCTAATAATGGAAATGAAGCACAGTTAAATTTTACTAATATTCATGTTAATTCAGATGTTAACCATAATAAATCTAGAATAACCACAATAAATCTAGAATCTATGAGCATATGTTGGACTTACAAAAGCAGAGAATGGTGAATGTTTTGTTTAGAAATATACAAGAGTATGCAAATCATAGGTTTTATTTTGTGGTCATGGAACTAGTTATTTTTGAGGCTATGGGGATTATTATAGAAGAATATAGAAGCCAATTGAAATGGCAAATTTTATTGGATGCCACTTATGCCCAGGTTTAAATGATTCTTTTACTATTAATTCTGTGTTAAAATTAAAGTTTTATAATGCTTTTAAATAATTATGTTAGAGATGAGTATATTATATATTTTTTACATCCGTGATTACATCATTGTGTAATTATTTATTTCATTATTTAATTGATTTCTCAGGAATCTTAGTGGTTGAAAGGTGAATCATGTGATTTTAATTTGTATTTAATGGCAGAATTTGTCAGTATTTCTGGTGAAGTTCCATTTAAACTTTTGGAACAAAAACGCTTAACTCAGCTTAATAAATGATGAAAATAATTTACTGTGTCATTCATGGTGTGTTACAAGATTTTTTATTCACAGTTGTTACTGCCTTTCCTGTGAGATTATTATTTGTTTAAGCCTTTACCATTTTATAAAAAATTGAATTTTAAAACCATAATTGTATGCCTTCACCTAGCTTGCTTATTCATAAGCATTCAAATTTGTTATATCCAGGTATTTTGCTAGTCAGATGAATGCCATGTCTCAAAAACAGCAATAAACTTATATTCCCAAAAAGTGCAATAAATGTTACTTCACTTCATTTGTTGCCAAGCTCTGGGCATTACAATAGAATTACAATAGAAATGCTATAAAGCTCTATTACATTTCCTGTTTCTATTGTACAAATGAATCTGCTCATGTGAGTTCCTAAAAAACTTCAGAACAATTGCTAAACAAGCCTGGCAGAACCTTAAGAACCTTAGATTCATAATAATTAACTATGATGAGCTCTAGTCATTGAAAACCGTAATCATAGGCATAGTTTTCCCAAATCTTTATTTATTTAATATTGTAGACAAAATAAGGTTTTCTTAGCTAATTATTAAATAAATTTGCCTTAAGCCACTGGTAATATGACCAGCACAAGCTAGGAAGGCTATCACATAATAAAAACTCTAGATTAAAAATTTCAAAACACTCAGTTGTATCAGTAATTGTATTTTCATCCTATTTAATGGTATACCTTAAAATATTGGTACCTCCCTGCACAATATATTTAGTATAGGTCAGTTTAACCCTAGTTACCCTTGGTAAAAATCTAAATAATCAATTAACTTTGACCCTGGTGGAGAAGAAGCTGTAATATACTTTTTATTTAATGATGTGATTTGACTAGTAATATATTTTACATGTGAGTGGCCAATTACCAGTAGATAAGAATAAAATCCTTTTCCTCTGCTATTTGTTATGAAAGTAAAACCAGAGTCTTCACTGTATTCATTAATATCTTTATCTTAATTAACCTTACCAAAGTTATTTTGTTAAGCTTTCTTCTACAATAGATCTCATTACCCTTCATTCTGCTCATTAATATAATTAGTAATCTCATAAAAGCAACAGTTATAGGAAAGATTTTCCTCCAAGCATTCTGTTGTCAAAACAATATCCTGTTTACAAGAATGAATCAAACATTGATGTTTATTGCATTAGCTGAACAATGCTCAGCTTCAGTCTCATGTAGTACCTTCTTAGCATTGGGAGATATCTTCTCTTTGATTTACGTATTTTTACTTATTCCTGATATCAGTTATACTAGTATAATTTTTTTGTAAAAAAAGACTCATAAATTGTATCCTTATTTTTAGGGCTTAGTGCACAATTCTAGAGAAATACTGCTGAGAACTATGACATGAAGAGATTTTGGGGACTGCATGGTTGCCATTCAAATGCTAGTATATGAAATTGCATTAATATCAGATTGTCATTGATTAATCTTGATAAATGCATCATCTGCCCTTTCACTATATTCTTTTTCTGAAAAAAATAGGTGGCAACTGTCAAAGTGTAAATAATAATTAGAAAATGTTTCTATACAAAAAATTGTGGAACAAAACCTTATTTACTTAAATCTTTATACACAATTATGGCCAAATAATGAATCCTGCCAAAAGGCATGGAATAAGTAAATTTCAAAAAATCAAAATCAGTAGATCCATTACAATACTCAATAAACTCTCTCAACTGTAATTTATCCCTTTCCATAAGATCACAATATAATCTAAAACTTTATAATATGCATTAACAAATTTGAATAGTGGTGAATTTAAAAAATTCTTTTTCCACTCAATTAAAACAATATTAGCAAAACTCAGGGAAAATTTTGCCCTCATTGCAACTCTTGTACATTGGTGAAAAAATTCACCTTCAAAAAACACAAAATTGTCTTTTAAAACCATATCCATAAATTCACTCACAACAAATATTTCCTTATTATTATAGTTATTTACATCACTTATAACATCAATGAAATATTCTAATCCTATACTGTGGGGGATGACAGAGAATAAACTTATAATATCCGCCATCACAAGCAAGATATTTTCCTTAAATTCAAGATTTTTAAGCCTTTCTAATTAGTGCCATGAATCATGTAACATATAATCAAATTGCTTAAGTGTATCATTACATTTCATAGGTACTAATGCAGCTAAAAACTTAGCTTTTGACAGACATGCAGTTACTATTGGTCTAAGGGGGTAGGGGTCTCATTTGAAAAATCTTTTGATGAACTAAATGAAATGCCTTCTACTAAATTTGTCAATGTAGAAGGTTTACTAATAGCTTTCTTTTTTCACACCATTAGCTTTCCCAACTTTATTTTTCATCTTAACTGTTTTAACTGACTTGAAAAGTGAACTTTCCCCAGCTCTCTTTTGACCTTGATCTTTATTTAACTTCCAGCTGATCAACTCTACCTGCCTTGCTTCCATCCTTACTTTCTTAATATTATTAATTTAATGTTATGACTCCCAATGTTTAACCAGTTCAGAAACAAACCATTATCCTACTCCTTTACTGCATGTTCACTTAGAATTAGAATCAAATAAGTCATTATTTAAAATTAAACTCAAACTTTCCAAACATTTACAATTAATATGCTTTTGTTCTAAATCAGAATTTATTAGCAATAACCCACAAGTTAGACATTTATCCAAATATTTATGATTGATCAAATATTTAAGAACATATGAATCCATAATTATCAGTTACAAACACTTAATTAAATTCTTATACTTCAATCTGTACACCAAATAAATAAGTTATCATCCTATAACTGCTTAAATGCAACTGTACTCAAGCACCACCAAATAAAGAAATATAGCATACTATCAACAGACAAACAGTTAAAGTTCAACACACGGTCCCAAATAGGAACACACACCCAAAAATGTACTTTCAATGTTGTACAACTAAATAAAATAACAATTGAAATTTTTTCACCTGTGTCCTTAAAAGGAAAGTCAGGAAAAGGTTTATAGCACACCAAACACCACTAAACAACATATTATAATGTCCACTGGAGAGTAAAACAGTTATAGTTCAACAGGCATCCCTAGATATGAAGTGAAACCCCTAATAAATAACACATACTTTCAGGCTGTACAACTAAATAAAATAACAAAATCTGTTTTACTGATCTACCATTATTATATCTTTCTTTCACTACCTCAGGGAAATCCACTCTTTTGATTCTCAAGCTTCCTCACCTTCATTGTGTTAGTGTCCTACTTTCTAACTTAGATTTGTTAGCTTTCCTTCTGTGTGAGATCACTCCTCCATTCCTCCCAAACCTCACATTTGATGCCTTTCCTTTTCTACATGGCCACTCCTCCTCCATTTTTCTGCTAACATCACATCTGATATCTTTCATTTTCTATGCGGCCACTCCTCCTCCTCCATTTTTCCATTAACCTAACACTTGATGCCTTTCTTTTCATGTGGCATCTCGCATTTTATTCCTCCTCTAACCTCATATTTGATACCATTCTTTCTGTGTATGGCCAGCTGTCCTCCTGAACTTCCATAACCTCACATTCAATTCCCTTCCTTCTATACATGGCCACTCATCCTTCATTCCTCCCCTAACCTCACATTTGATGATATTCCTTCTGTAAATGGCCACTCCCTTTCCTCCATTTCTTCATTCCTTTCTTTCAGTATGTGGTTACTCGTCCTCCGTTTCTCCCATCTATGTTATTCTCAAAATCTTCTACTCCAGCCACAGGTATATCTCAAATTATTCTCTCATTGGCCTATAATACTTTGAAACCATAATTGTCCATTTGTTCCTCCTTCTTTACTACTTGCAGATTGCACCTTCTATTCCAAAGTCCTTGCAGTACATACTACTTCTGTGATGCCATACAGAAAGTATCTCTTGTTCATTCTGTTGCTATGTTCTGTGTATAATTTTGCTTCTTGCCTAATTCCTTATTACCTTTTTTCTTTTCTCCTTCAAAGACATCTTAAAGTAAAGGTACATTTCTGGAGGTGTTCAGTTAGATTTGTAAATTGTCTCTCTATCAGGCCTAAATGTAGCCTGCTTCTTGCATGCATCTGTTTGCCAGGCTTTCTCCCCTCTCTTTAACAGCCTCAAAACTTTTTCCTTTTCCATTTGCCATAGTTTTTATTGTACTTGATCAGCCTGTCCTTTCTATGTGTGCTAGACTAGAGTCACAGACAAAAATATTTCTGAAAATTATATAAGTAACTCCCTATGCTCTTGTCTATCTGCTGTCTCACTAGCCCAGCTTGCTGCCTCCTGAAATGTCTCCGTGACAGGTGACTCGTCCTGCAAGCATAGCAACATACATATAATGTCCCTTCCAGTTTGGTGGCCTCCTCTTTCTTATTAAGTCAAAGTGCAAAAAACATTTTCAACAATATTGTACAAAATACAATGTAATCACTGCAAAATTTCTTTTTTCTGGTTCATGGTTTGAGCCCTTACCATAATCAGAGCCAATTTGTATAATGCAGTTCCACAATGGCATACTACATGTTAGCATAAACTCCAGTAAAGTGCTCCAAATAACAAAAGAAATATTTCACACAATTTAATAGAGTCTTACAATGTTTGCTTAAGCAGTCAGTGTTTAACAATAAGAAATATGCAATGCTTCCTTGACACTAAATGGTTCAGTAGAATAGTAATTACTTGGATAAGCAGTAACCAAAAAAAAGCCAATATTGACTAGTACATGTTCATTCATTTAAATAGCAATGATTACTTAAATGAAAGAATTTCAACACTGCTAAACTGCTGATACTGAATGAATGTCAGAAATGTGCTGGAGTATAAATAAAATGATATGGCTGGTTCAGCTGCCCCCTCCCCCTTCAATCTCCTAGCTATGGATCTGCTGAAGTATAAATAAAAGGGATATGGCTTTAAATCTTGGCTGGAACAACCAGTAGTCATGAATGTTTCAGGGATGGAAGTATGGCTGCAGCTCACTTTTTATATGGCCAAGCAAAACAAAGCTACTGGGGTTAAATGCATAGGTGGGAAAGGTAGGTTGGAGGAAAACACAACCACCTTAAATTAAATTTGCATTACTGGGTGTTTCATTTCCCTAATCTTAACAAATTTATCAATATTTTCCTTCATATTTAACAAATAATGTAGCACCAGGCCATCATTTTTACCCAAGCTGCTCAAAAGCACCAGTAGACATGCCTTCATAATAAAAATGAATTCATCTTTACGGAGGAGGCTACATGAGTCAGTCCTGCTGTGATGAAAATAATTTTCACATTTACAGATTATGACACTTTATTCTTCTGATTCTCTTTTTGTAAATAATATGACATTTATTTACTGTTACAG
>NC_056727.1:245204958-245307458 GCF_019279795.1 Protopterus annectens | reverse complement strand
AACCGTCTTTTCCTTATGTGCTATTGGAGTTGCTGGACATTAGAGGAAGACATTGAGGTCGCAGGTAACAACATTATTAAGGCTCATTTAGGTGAATAAGAGTCGTACAGTCTGGGTTACTGTGACGATAGATGCTTGAGGTAAGTTAGGAGCATGGTAAAAAGGGGATTAGCTATATTAAGGGGATTTTGGGGTTGAACATAGGTGAGATAGAGTTGCAATAGCAGAAGGGGTTGGGTAACGGTTAGTCAAGTGAGCTTTGGGGCAAGGGTGGGGGTCTTGTAACCTGTCGCTTCACTTTGTGGATATTGATAAGTCCCTTCAGGTGTGGGGTTTAGTTGTAACATACTCGATTGGTAGTTACATTTATAGTGGGTGTTTGATAGGTTCATTGGAAGCATAGCTTCAGTTATGGCTGCTTTGTCATAAATGTGTGGGGCGGTGGTACACTCCTTCCCGGGTTGGCAGGGTAGGTTGTTTCTGAATATGTCTTGAAATGTGCATTATGTATTTTAGATGATTTACATGTTTTTTCTTTCTTGCAGTTGGGGGATTTTTGGAACACTGCTGTTATAATTTGGAATAGGTGGGTATAAGGTGAAGCCTTCTCTTTACATATTAGAGGATTTAATTTTGCCCTTTTCTTTGTAGATGGTGGTGTGCCAAGTACCAGTTGCGGCAATACAGTGAATTTGCAGATGATGGAAGCAATGGCGAGTGAGGAGGTTACACAAGGGGAACACAAGTGGGCAACAGGTACTGATGGAAGTAAGTGGATTTAAAGCCGTTGAGTTTTGGTAGAAGAATTTACACTGCTAGTCAGGGAAGGACAGGCATTTTGAGTTTATATATCAGGGTTAATGGGTCGTACAATGTGTTCAATTAATTGTTAGTATATTAGATTAACGTTGAAGGTTGTTCCTGCTTTTGAGCATTTGCATTCAATAGTAAAAGGGAGCACGGCCATAGGTAAAGGTTTGGCGGGGTGGCAGGGGTCCTGGTCAGTACCTCCATGTTAAGTAATCATGGTATGTGTGCACATAGAATTTATCATTGTTTCTTTCTTTGCAGATTGTTGGAGTGCAGAAGGTATCATGTGGTGGTTTGAAAGGAGATTTGAAAGGTGATGTTTTGACAGGATGGACATTCTTGCCACTTGAAGGGGGCATAAGGAGGGCCTGAGTAATCATCTTAGTAAGGCATGTTTGAGCTCTGTGTTTAATTAGTGGGAGCTGATATTGCATTGGTATAAGGGGCAAGTAAGGAAGAGTTAGGTAAAGGGGCCAAAAGGGGAAAATGGTCAGGGATGGTTTATGGGGAGTTTGGGGATCCCAAGGGATGCATAGGATCATGATGTTCATAGGAGCACAGGAACTTATTAGGCTACAGCTCTATGGCTCCTGCAAGCCAGTGAAGTTCAATCCTTGCTTTCTTGGAACCTTGGGAGTCGTATTCACTCATCCAGTTGTTTGAACTGTATGTGGGGGAAGGGCCAAGGAGGTGTTTGACATGATGCTGGAGTTTATTCCTAACAGGTGGCATCTTGGGGTGACAAATTTGTCTCTTGGGTAGGTAGTGTTAATGTTACATACCAGATTAAGGTTTTACAGAATAGCTCAAGGACCATTTCACTTGGGGTTTGGGTGAATTTTGTAGATATGGTTTTAGGAAGCATAGTAAGTAGGTGGCTGTGTTGGGGTAGTTTTAGAAACTGGGTGCATTGTTACAGGGGAGTTAGAATGTAAAAGGAAGCCTGGTTGTAGGATAAGGCAGCTGTAGGATACTAGTGGTATAGGTAACATAAGGAAAGAGCTTTTTAGGGGAAAGGCTAGGGGCAAACAAGGGGTTAAGAATGGTTTGGTAATGAGTGAATTGGGGGTGTTTATGGCTTGGCATGTAGAGTATTTCATTGCTGAGCATATGTGAGTTTTCAGGAACTAGGTCAAGGGGTGCTGGATTTCTGCGATCTAAGGTTAGGACATTAAAGTTTTGGAGTTAGAATATTCCCTACGGTAATGGAGTTATTGCACATATAGAACTGGGTAGTGGGGGGCTAAGGTGATATGCTACGGGTAGCAGGGTCTTGGGTGTGAGACGTACTACTAGTTGTTTGACTGGGGCCATTTTGATTTCAAGAGGTTATAGTTTGTGGTTTTGTTGTGGTTATAGGCTGTCAATGCATTCAGGTTGAGCCATGATTTCAGCTTTGAAGGCAGCGGGCTAAAAGGGTATGTGTTCTCTTGGTGTGGATGTTCTGGTGTTACAACAGGGTCACGGTAATCCTACTTTATTTAGTTTCATTAGGGTATGTTTCAGTGATGGCATGGCAAAGGGGTTTATGACAGGATTCTAAGGTGCTTTTCCGATGATGGGTACACCAAATGATGTTTGGCTGGACCCTTCCCTTTATGGGATTGAACAATTTTGGGTAGAAGGGAGGGGGAACAGCCTGGCCAGGCAGGTTGGCAAAGAAGAGGGATAGGCTAGCCCTCTTCTGTTCCCCCTCTGATATCTGGATGTTCATTTCAAGGATCTGGGGAAAGAAGTAGTTGGAGGAAGCTTGCTGAATAGATAAGCAAGCTGAGGTAAGGATTGTGCTTATTTGGTGGAAGCTAATTCTATGGATGGTGTATGAAGTGAGTTGGGATGCTACTTCATAAGTAAAGTAAGCGAGCAGAGGTATGGACCCTCCTGGTTGGGCAGGGTGAGTAGGTACATTACCTTGATTAACATTACAATGAATGGTGTATGAAGTGAGATGGGATGCTGCTTCATAAGTAAAGTAAGCGAGTAGAGGTATGAACGCTGCTTACTGGGGCAGGGTGAGTAGGTACGCTTCCCTGATTAACATTACAAGGATGGTATGCTGCATTTAGATTCAATTATATCATGAATAATTGTAATTAATAAAGTTAGTGATCAAAGCTATGTTATGGAAATTTAATAAAGGTCATCAAATGTCATTTGGTGTGATGTGTGTGTTATTGATGGGGACCGGGACAATATATATATATATATATATATATATATATATATATATATATATATATATATATATAGAGAGAGAGAGAGAGAGGAAATCATCCCCTTTTTTTCTTGATTGTGTGATCTTGGAGTTGGTATTAATAAGTAGAATGGGGACTAAGAAATTACACAGTTCACTTTTTATCCAGTAGTGCAAGATATGGCAGGAAGTTAAATGCAGTGTGGTGATTTGCTAGAACAGTTTGAAGCTTACAATAGTACGACAACCTCTATCTTTTTTTAAGGGATTAAAAACTAATACTTTTCCTACAATTGTTTCAAAGCATATAAACTTTCAAAGTATCAGCTGTAGAAGTAATAGACATTGACTCTCTAAAAGAAGGGTTAACACATACAAACAATTGTCTGAAAACACTCGACTTTAATGACATTCAAGATTTGAGAAGAGGCCGGGGTTTTATTGCAGTGGTAAGGGATGGTTTGTGTGATGTTATTAACAATCTCAGAGATTATGTCAGAAAGTTGAACTTCAAGTGTTTATTTGATACAGACACTTATACCAGAACACATTTTGCCAAACCTAGTGCATTTAATCCACTATTAAAACCAAAATCGCAGGCATTTTTAATGAAAACTGAAAGAGAACTAAGGAATTTGTTGAATGATAAACCTGTATAGATTTTATAATTTATCTAAGATGGAGAGAGAAGCACTGGTAAAACTTTTTAACAAGCATGATATTTTAATTACAAAGGCAGACAAAGGTAATGCCTTGGGTGTATCTGGACAGTGAAATACATGTACAGCAAATGGAGGCTGATTTCAGAAGAAGAATTTTATAATAAAGTCCACCTCATTGATATAACCAAAGTTTATAGATGTATAGATTCTTTTGTCAAAGGCTGGTTATATGATGGTTTAATAATCAGTGATATTGCAAGTTTTTTAACTATGAAAAAAGAAGAAGAATTAAAATTGTTGGTCTGCCTAAAATTTTAAGAAATTGAGCAAACCCCCGTTGAGACCTATAATAGCGAACAGTGGCAGGAAGACCAAATCTATGGCTGTTTTTGTTGACAAGCATCTACAAGAAATAATGGAACAAAGTCCATTGTGTGTTAGAGATACCTCTGTTTTTTGTCCAAGTACTAGATGAGATAGGTTTGACTGAATCAGAGTATCTGACGACTATGAACATTCTGTCATTGTATATTATTACACCTACAGAAGTGGGGATAGACTTTGTTAGGAATGAGTTAATTTGTTCAAAATGTTTTTAAGGCATTGCTCTGATTTGTTTTGTTGATGGAAATGTTAGATATCATCTTAATTTAGTCTTTTTTCCAACAGGTGAATGGTGTGACCATGGGGCAGCTATGGCCCCAAGTTATTCTAATGTCTTTATGATTGGATGAGAAAAATGTGATTAAAAGTGAATTCTTTCATAACATTATTTTTTACAAACACTTTATAGATGTTATTTTTTGACTGGGATGAGTGAAATATCAAAGTTGGTGATGCTTATCAAATATATAAACAGTGTTTGTCATTACTTGAAGTTCACTTCAAGTTATGATTTTAATTTGATTTATTTTTTAGATTGGAAGTTTGAAGATTCAGTAATAAGCTACAGATTAAGATGGGAAGTGCAGCGCAATGCTTACTTAAATTATGATAGCATGACTTCTAATAAAATCAAAATTAATCTAGTCAAAGGGCAACTGACAAGAGTAGGCAGATTGATGACTAGTGAATTCATAAAAGATGGAAAGATGTTATGTAAAAACAAATTTACAAAGAAGGCATCCTGAAAAGATAGTGACACAAGAATTTAATAAAATGAATATTGAGGACAGTTGGTTTTGAGCCAAGTAGGAAGGAGACGAAAGATAGATGTGATTTTATGACTAGGATGTTAGTACAAAGCTCTTTACATGAGAAATGTATTAGAAATATTATCAATGAGAATTGGAAAATATTGACTAACTTCCTAAAAATTAAAAAGAAAGTTAGGAAGGAGCAAGTTTTCATTAGTGAAAGGGGAAGACATTTTAAAGATATATTTCAATGGAAATTAAACAGTTTAAATAACATAAAAACAAAAAAGGAAATAAAAGTGGGATGTTTAAATGTTTGGACTGAAATTGTTGTCAGTATTTAATGACGGAAAAATCTGATATTATTATTAAAAATACAAATATCAGAGTTCCTGAATATTTTACTTGTAAATCAAAATTTGTTGCTCATTTAGTGATTTGAACATTGTGCCCAGTATATTATATAGATAGAACTGAGAGGGAATTACGTTGCAGAATTTATAAACAAGCGAGGAGAGTATGTTGAGCAGATGGAAAGAGTACTTTGAGGGCCTGATGAATGAAGAGAATGAGAGGGAGAGAAGGTTGGAGGATGTGCGGATAGTGAATCATGAAATGCAGTAGATTAGCAAGGAGGAAGTAAGGATAGCTATGAAGAGGATGAAGAATGGAAAGGCTGTTGGTCCAGATGACATACCTGTGGAAGCATGGAGGTGTTAAGGTGAAATGGCGGTGGAGTTTTTAACTAGATTGTTTAATGAAATTTTGGAAAGTGATAGGATGCATGAGGAATGGAGAAAAAGTGTTTTGGTACCAATTTTTAAGAATAAGGGTGATGTGCAGAGCTGTAGTAACTACAGAGGGATTAAACTTGATCAATCACAGCATGAAGTTATGGGAAAGAGTAGTGGAAGCTAGGTTAAGAAGGGAGGTGATGATTAGTGATCAGCAGTATTGTTTCATGCCAGGAAAGAGCACTACAGATGCGATGGTTGCTCTGAGAGTGTTGATGGAGAAGTACAGAGAAGGTCAGAAGGAGTTGTATTGTGTCTTTGTAGACTTAGAGAAAACATATGACAGGGTGCCTAGAGAGGAATTGTGGTATTGTATGAGGAGGTCAGGAGTGTCAGAGAAGTATGTAAGAGTGGTACAGGATATGTACAAGGGTAGTGTGACAATGGTGGGGTCTGTGGTGGGAGTGATGGATGTGTTTAAGGTGGAGGTGGGATTACATCAAGGATCATCTCTGAGCCCTTTCTTATTTTCATTGGTGATGGACAGGTTGACAGACGAGATCAGACAAGATTCCCCGTGGACTATGATGTTTGCAGATGACATTGTGATCTGTAGTGAGAGTAGGGAATAGGTGGAGGAGACCCTGGAGAGGTGGAGATATGCTCTAGAGAGAAGAGGAATGAAGGTCAGCAAGACTGAGACAGAATATATGTGTGTGAATGAGAGGGAGGATAGAGGAATGGTGAGGATGCAGGGAGTAGAGGTGGTGAAGGTGGATGAGTTTAAATACTTGGAATAAACAGTTCAGAGTAATGGTGAGTATGGAAGAGAGGTGAAGAAGAGAGTACAGGCAGGATGGAGTTGGTGGAGAAGAATGTTAGGAGTGATTTGTGACAGATGAGTACCAGTAAGAGTGAAAGGAAAGGTCTACAAGAGGGTAGTGAGACCAGCTATGTTATATGGGTTGGAGACAGTGGCATTGACAAAAAGGCAGGAGTCAGAGCTGGATGTGACAGAGTTAAAGATGTTAAGATTTGCACTGGGTATGATGAGGGTGGACAGGATTAGGAATACGTATATTAGAGGGTCATCCCAGGTTGGAAGGTTTAGAGACAAAGCCAGACAGGCAAGATTACGTTGGTTTGGACATGCGCTGAGAAGGGATGCAGAGTATATTGGGAAAAAGATGCTAAGGATGAAGCTGCCGGGTAACAGGAAAAGAGGAAGGCCTAAGGTAAGGTTCATGGATGTGGTGAGAGAGGACATGCAGGTGGTTGGTTTGACAGAGCAAGATGCAGAGGACAGGAATAAATGGAAACAGATGATCCACTGTGGCGACCCCAAATGGGAGCAGCTGAAAGAAGAAGAAAAATTTATGAACATTTGCATACTATAGAAGTAAGTGATATTAAGAAGGCTCTTTGTAAGTACTACTTAATGTGTGGATGACAATCTTCTTTTAGGTTTTTAGTCAAAGATTTTTGTTTAAGACTTGATGCTGTTGACAAATTGGACTGGAGAGAGTACTGCTGACAGTTGAAGTTAGATGCTTGCAACTGTCCAGGGTTGAATGAAAATTTTAAAGTTTTTTGAAAAGGAAAAAGCTTTGTCATTAATGTATTATGAAAAATGGTCTGAGTCATGAGACTTAAAGATATTTAATGAAGTTTCAGTGAGGCCGTGTTGGCACAGCAGTTAGCATTGTCACCTCACAGCAAGAGGCTCTCCAGTTCGATTCTTGGCTGGCACGCCTTCTGTGCAGAGTCTGTATGTCCTCCCCGTGGTTGAGTGAATTTAAAGACATGCAGGTAGGTGGGAGTGTTTGTGGGTGTGCCTTCTTTGAAGGTCGGGTGCCAGACTGGCAACTTGCACTGTAAAAATTCACTGCCAATCATTAGCAGACTGGAGTTCCGCTGTGGCGACCCCTAACCAGGAAAAGCCGAAAGACAGTTGAGTGTGATGTTCTTACATTCTGATGAAGTCTTTGTGTAAGACAAAAGCACTTAATGACTGAATGTGTGTTTTAACTTGTTTTACATTAAACATATATTATGTCAACTTTGATTTCATTTGTTTTATTTTTGTGACTTCAGTGTTCTGTTTTTTCTATTAATACAAGCAATTGGTACTAAGACCATTTTCTAAAGTTTGGCACTAAAAAAGTACAGTATTTTATCCTTTGGAAAACCTGACCACTTATGCACATACTACATCAAAATTAGCATGGTTAATAGGGATATGGGCACTTTTATAAAAAGGGAATTCTCGTTCAGCCTCAAGATATATGTAGCCATTAGAAAATCCCTCTGCTTTACCCAGCTGAATTTTAGAGGCATATGGACTTGTTACCACAAGATACAAAGACAGAGAGACACCCAGAAGTGGGACAGAATGAGTAGTAGGCAATGAATCCTAGCAGGGAGTGTGTGCAATCATGCACTGAAGCATTGTGTTTGTGATAGTAGAGATGGGGGGATTTTTTAGGTCAGGAAGTCAATCTCTAAATAATGCTTTTTGCTTTGAACTCCACTACTTTTACATTGAGCTGATTTGTTTTTACTTATTTGGTAAATGGGATTACTGATATTTTTCTGCAAAAGACACATTTGAGTTGGAGAAAGTCTTGGCCAATAACCAAAATCCTTGAGGAGAGAGGTTCAGGCCATCCGTTCTGAAGCAGAATTGTTGCCCACCTGTTTTCAGGCAGACACATGTTCAACCCCTCCTTGGAATGACAAAAATAGCTAAGCTAAACATTGAACTTATTTATCTTTTGTTTGTATTCTGGCATCATTCTCAGCATAGTTAGGATGTTGTTCAAGATTAGCTGTATACTAGCACTGGAAGAATACCTTCTTCATAAAATTCAAGAACATGTATCTCAAGTCATTTATTCACACATGGACAATGACCATATCATAGGGAGTATCTGAGATGAATGAACCTAAGTGCCCTAGTGACTACTCATACCATGGTGTCTGAGAGACAGCTGACTGCAACCCTGTTAGCCCTTTCTTTGTTCAGAATGGCCTAGGTGTCTTAATATGGAGTCACTTATGAATAGAACATTTCTGAAAGTAGTTATTGGCCAAGGAAATGTTAAGGGCTTAAGCGTTCCAACTTCTTTACATTTCTTAGGAGCTTTTGTATTGGAAGATTCTGTCTGTGTCACTATTGAATTATCTATGTGCTACTGGGGAATTTGTATTTCAAACTTTTTCCTCAGAGGCATTTGAGCCGTAGTGAGAGATTTTGTAATAGCTTCAGCAATAGACCGTTTATTATTTGGTGAACAGCAAACTGTTGTGGCATGACTATAGGTCCTAACGATACTGTGCTTGGTTGTTGACAATGTATTTTGATGAGCGTCTAACCTCCAACTTTAGTAGTGATCTTTACCTCTCACATGTCCATTAAGTATATAGAGAGGGTTAGGGGTTTTCAATAAGCATAAGGTAGTTTATGTATTTACTCTGGGAATCCTAGCAATGCAGTTATTTAACCTTTGGATGGATTTCCAATTTTGTCCAACCTGCAGATACAAGTGAGGCTGGCTTTTTATAAACTATGTGCCTGGTAGCGGGATTAAAAATTCTTTGTTTTACCTTAGGCCCAACTATAACAATAAGGCACTGATTTATGTTACTTTTAATTTAGTGGAGGGCATGCTATGATGTGAGAAGAGGAGCAGATATAACTTAGTGCAGCAAAACATCGCTATATGTTGTTAGGAGTCAGAAGGTGGAGCACAGTACAATGATATACCTCTGGGCTATTCTATGGTAATGACTGGCAGTTGTGCAATGTAGAGGTTTAGTGTGTGATGCAGCAGAATAAGGGTCAGGAAACTACAGACAAAATGGGAAACCAAGAACTTATGACTATGGAGTACAGCTTGCTGCTGTGCAGCTCACTTCAGCCTAGCCACATAGATTGCAATGGTATGCCAAGCACAACAATTTAGGTGTAATGAGTTCATAGGTTCATAGGTTCATAGGTTGGTACTGGGCTATCAGCCCTAGGACCTATACAAGCCTAGCCATAACAATTCCCTGGCTATTTCTTCCCACACTATTTACTTCCCTGGACCCCTGTCTAGCAGGGCAACTGACATGATCCCCAGGGTGAATTTCCTTTCTCCCATCCAATAGTCAAGGTTCCTTTTGAAGAGGGCTAAAGAGGCATTCTGCTTGACATGTATGGGCAATCTATTCCAGAGTCTGGGGAGTCTCTGGGTCAGGAACCTATCCCTCCCACATGTTTTGTTTATTGTGATGACAAGGTTTAGATCCCTGGAGCGTGTGGCTCTGACGGATTGGGATTTCTTAAGTGTAGCATGTCCAACAGCTCTGGGTTTGACATGGCCTTGTATGTTAAGCAGAGATCGCCTCTAAGTAGAAGATATGTGACAGAATATAGTTGGGTTTTTTTAAGGTGGTCAGCATAGGGCATCTGATTTAGGACTGTGATTCTTTTAGTGAGGTATTTCTGTGGCCTTTCCAGTTGTTGCAGATGTCTTGAGCGGTCCAAAACAAATGGGGTGTTGTATTCTATAATGGGTCTAATGAGGGATGAGTACAGTGGGACAATGACCTCCTTTTTTCTGGATGAAAAGCCCTTAGTGATGAGGTGTGCCACAATGAAGGATTTCCTGACTGTTGTGGTGATGTGGTTATTGAAGGTGAGACCACTGTCCACCTGTGTCCCTAAGTCTCTTATCACACTTTTGGTGTTTAGTGTACTGCCACCTATATGGTAATTCACGGGTACATGTTTTTTCCCAAAGGGGATAACTATACATTTCTTGGCATTGAGCTTGAGCCCATGGCTCTGGCACCAAGCATCTGTTTCTGTAAGGCCCTTTTGTAGAGTATCCACATCATTTGGGGATTCAGTAATGGCTCCCAGTTTGCAGTCATCTGCAAACTTTGTTAGCCAGAGTCCCTTAGTGTTGACCTGTACTTCAGAGAAGTAGATGCCAAACAAGAGGAGTCCCAGGACTGAACCTTGAGGTACTCCACTTGTCACTTGTCTGGAGCTGGATTTGGAGTCGGCTACTTTTACAGTGTGGGTTCTATCAGTAAGCCAGTTAGCAACCCATTGGGTGACGTAGGGATTAATGCCCAGCTTAGTAAGTTTATCTATGATTCCAGAGTGGGGGATGGTGTCAAAGGCCTTGGCAAGGTCTAGATAGGCTGTGTGAACCACCTTATCCTTGCCCATGGCTCTGGAGACTGATTCGAAGTAGTCAATCAGGTTCAGGAGACAAGATTGGCCCTTCACGAACCCAAACTGGGTGGGGTCCAGTGTTTGAAGGTTGCCAATGTCTTTGTTTATAAGTTCCATGAAAATATGCTCCATGGCCTTGCAGATAAGGCTCATCAGACTGATGGGATGGTAGTTTCCGGGATCCAAGGTGGATCCCCCCCTTGTGGAGTGGGATAACTGTAGCTCTGCGCCACTCAGTAGGCACGAAACCTGAGGTGAGGTTATGATTAAAGATGACACTTAGGTGAGGTGCCAGTTCATATTGTAGTTCATGTAGTACACAGCCCTGAATGTCATCTGGTCCCATGGATGCTGTATTCTTAGCTTTGGAGAATGCATTTTTTTTACCTGTGTGGCCGTTATTACCGGAATTTGGCAATCTTCTGGTATTGAGATGGGCCATTTAGGGGGTGAGCCAAAGTTAAGCCAAAAAGTCAATTGACCACATTCTGTTGTATACTCTGAATGAGTGGAATGCCTGGAACACCAGCAAAAAAATGGTTGGATGTTGGCTTAAGGTGTTTATCTCTCAATTATAAGGTAAAGGTTTTGATTCTCACCTCTGAAGGGCAATTATTTATGCTTAAATTTGCCTGCAAGAGCAGCCAGCCTAGTACTTACCTATGAACTTATAAAATTATTTCCCTCACAAAGCAAAATCTCTTTGTTTCACAGTAGAACCCATCACCAGTGAACAAAGCAAGTTGTACTACTACAATCTATGAAGTAGCTTAAAGAAAGAAAGAAGTTATCACCACTTCCCTGGTTTAGGAGGGACTGCTTATAAGGTCAAATCTGGTAAATGAAGACATAGCGGGGGACTTGTTGCACAGCTCTCTTCCGCACAGTCAGCTGGAGCACAAGTGCATGCAAAGCACAGCAAACTAAACAATGAGTTCAGCCAAACAGCATCCAATTCCACTTCTTTACTCTGGCCAGAACCCCCAGGGCATCGGCAAAATTATTTTCTTTCACAGAGCAAAATCTTAGCATTTCACAGCTGAACCCTCCCTCAATAAACAAAACAAGTCATACTGGACAACTCAGCAGCAATAGTTTATATAAGAAAAAAAAAGACATGAATACTTCCACCATTGTTGTAAAGATCATTAGTAAGGTCAAGTCCAGTGGATAGCCTTTTGGGTAACTCATTGCAGCCTAACCAAATGTAGATAAGAAATGATTCAACACTGGAGTATTATTTTGCGCAAATCATACCTGAGGTAAAAGTGCAGACTAGGTGATCCTTGAAACAGTATAGACTAGAGTAAAATTTGTGTATTGAAGTTGCTAAGTATTACAGTAGTTTGTTACACAGTTAATTGTTTCTGAATATTTGTTAAAATTCTAGATTCTGCTTTAACCAAACACAACCAGCTAAGTTGTCTGCTGTTGATTAAACTAAACTAATCAATTTATATTAGCCTATACAAACCCACTACAACATCCACTATCTTATTCAATTAATCTCCTGTATATCTTAAGTCCTAAAATTGATTACTTTCCCATAATTCAGTCTTGCTTTCCATCTGTGTAGATCTAATTTTAGATTTACATTCTTGTGTTCTAGGCATCAACCCCTCATTATGGCCACCAGTAAATAATTCTCCTCTTTTAGCACGTTTCATTTCCACATTGTCTCTGTGCTGCTACATCAATTTTAAACCCTTTCGAGTTAATAACCCCATTCCCAAATCTATGTCTGATATTGCTAACGTCCTATAATAGCCTCCTTTAAGGTGGCACCACTAAGCCTAAAATGATTATAGCAGTCTCAGAGCTACTTGATGCATTACTTTTCTTTCACTACCTGAAACAGCATATTGAGAAAGTCATACCTCATCCTCTTTAGTTCCATTATCTAGCCTGGTATCTACCTAGGACTCATAGTTTATAAAGTCTGAATGTCTTTTGCTATCTCTATGAGTAATGTTACCAAACTGTTCAGCTGTTCAGAATCCCAACTTAATTTTAAATCTCTCTTACCTCCTTTGTGTGTATAAATGAATAATGAAAGCATAGCTTTTTATTATGACAGTACAAGGCAAGTACCCAGAGTCTCCCATTTGTTCCTATATAACTTCATTTAATATTTCTGGATCAGTCACAACAATACATAATCTGCCACTACAAACACATGTAGTTTTTCACCAGCCAAACCACTTATAGTCCTGCTGTCCACTCAGAATTGATAGCCAAAAGCTTTAGGTGAAGCACTATTAAAATAGATGAGTGGGCAGCCCTGTCATGTCCCTTATCTGTCTTAAATATTCTGTATACAACACTAAACACTATATACACTGTACCTAGAAATGCACAGATGACAGTAATCGTGTTAAACCAGTAAGCTGTGAACTCAGTCTATTGGAACTTTCTCTAGTAGATGCATGTTTCATCCCACATCAACCAATTTCCTTTCACATTTAACTGCACATAACTACTCTACTTCAGTTTTAATTGTTTCTGTATGGGCAAAAAATGCATCCCTTCCACCTTTTTGTTACCGAATAGAGCACAGACTTTCACATTCCAAGATACATGTTTTCGTTTAATATATTAGAAGAATTTCAAAAGCTTTCTTTAATAAGTAGCTGCAGATGTTTGTACATTACTGCTAAATGCAATATTAAAAACACTATCTATACCTTTAAACAATCTTATTCTAATGGTTCGTATGGCATACACTAATAAAAACACTTTCTTAGCGGATCCTATTATTAGCAAAATCCATTGCTAAAAATATTAAAAGCTGTTACAGGTATTATAACCTTGAAACTAACTACTCATCTTAAAAAAATATATATCTTCTGTATCACACATCAAAGCATTGCTAAAATGCCCTTGCAGGACAAAAGTCTGGGCAGCAATTAACAGGATTCATTTCTTTTCATTGGATTTCATTATTTTTTGTAATCATGCCTGAAAGGATTTTTTTTCACTGGTTAACTTATTTAATTAACCAACTAACTAACTTGAAAACTAACATTTCTAAGGAAATGTAAAGGATGTTAATGCTCAGTTTGGTAGAGCTGCTCCGAGTTTGGCAACTTTAGCCAGAGATCTGGAGTGAATCTGAACTAAAGCCAAAGCATTCTCTGTGTTCAACAAAAAGTAAGTATATTTTAAGCTTACATTACACTTTTCTGAAGTGCATTTTGATTAATTGCTGCTTCATTTTTTTGCTGTTTCTACTGCCGTGACTGTTTTTTATGCATTTGGAATTTCTAGTACTTCTGTATTTCATAGCATCACATTTGCTGAATCTAGGCTGTCTGTTATTACCTGAGTGCCAAAACCAGCCATCCTACATTAAAAAGGCCTCCTGCACCCTTGTGGCAGACATGTGTAGCCCAGGACCCATTTGATTTGGGGAATGTTGGAAATAGGCTCATCTAGCACATCCCCACTAGTTACTACAATGTATACCTGCCATAATGGATGGACAGTTTCCCAACATTTCTCCAACCAGCATGATTGACATAGGCATCCTGAGGCAATCTAGTAATTGCATCATGTATACTGACAACCACTTGCTCCTAAATCAAACAAATACACTATGTGAGAGATGTAACTATACCATGAAATTAGACTCAGTCCTCTCACATAACAATAAACAAGACATACAAGAGGTTGTCAGTGCATACAACTCCCCTCTCACACAAGATAAGGTCAAGACACATAAAGTCACATACGTGGAGGAACTCGCTAAGAGCCTACGGAAAGACCAGAGACCTCTCAGGCGGAAACAACATAAACATACTGGTACACAAACGGAATCCACCACAACATAACAACACACATATCAGTGTCTCAACAATTAAGACCCTAAGGCAAAACATCTGAAAAACAAATGTTCTGGTCACAGGTGACTCAATAGTGAGACACACAGATATCCCCCTCACCAGGTTGAACAAGGAGAAAGTCATGGTCAGCTGCCTGTCAGGTGCCAGGATCCATCAAATCATGCTTTCACTTTGTCATAGTACATACTGATGTGAATTACGTGAGATGTACCTCTCTGGACTATATGAAGGGAGACATGACTGATCTCTCATATTATGTTTCCCAGGCAGGTATGTGCCTAGCCCTAAGAAGCTTTCTGCCTTCACCTAGGATGATGCCACAATACAGGTGAAAAATTATTGTTTTCAGTAATTGGTTTAGCTTCTGGTGTCACTCAGGGGGGGATCCAGTATCTATCTGCCTAGGAAGATATGGTTGACAGTCCATTCTGCCTTACCAGAGATGGCCTTCACCTGCCTCCTCAAAGCTTTTGGATACTGGCAAAGATGCTTGCCTCCCCTATAGTGCCTTTTTTAGGCAATGTCCAAACAACAATGCTTCCAACATAAAGAAATCCACTAAAGACAAATTCAAGGTCAGGATGCTTAATGTTAGGAGCCTAAACAGTAAACTGCACTCTCTGGAAGTACTCCTCACCTTGTAAGATGCTGACATTTGTGCGGTCACTGAGACTTGGATCGAGGCCACTGAGAGCACTCCGGCTGTACAATGTTACAATGACTTTCACACTTTCAGACCACAAAATGAGCATGAAAGAACAAAAGGTGAAGGTGTATCCATCTTCATTAAATTCAAATACACCTACTCCAGGTTCAATTAACTATAAGTATAATACCCTTCCAAATCATCGCTAGCTACAGGTCCCCCACCATGAACCAGGAGAAGCACACTGCCTACCTGGACTTGTTTGTGCCACTCAGTACACCTTGGTCATGAGAGATTTTAACTGCCCTTCCATCGATTGGATGACTTAAATGAGAACAAACACAATCATTACAAGGTTCCTGGACTTTGTTAATTCAAATGCCCTGGAACAGTTTGTCCGCACCCCCACAAGGCGGTCAAATGTCCTGGAACTTATGCTCACCAACAAGAGGGGTCACTGCTCTACCCCCTGTTTGTTGCCCTCAGTGGTAAGATCAGACCATAAATCTGTCTTGCTTGAAGTAAAGATCAAATCTGACACCCCCACAGGAGTAAAAAAAAAAGAAAAATTTCTCCAAAGCAAACTTTTACCTAGTAAGCAATGGTATAAAACGTTTCAAAGCCCCTGCCAACATAGCCAACAATGACTCCTATGCAGAGGAATACACAAATGCCCTATATAGCCACTTAAACAAATGCACTGACTCTGCTGTACCTAACTGTAACAAAATCAGATCTTCCTGAAAAAACAAGTCACCCTAGTGGATTGTAAGTATTAATAAGTTATACAACAAAATAAATAAACTGACATCTAAGAACAGGAGTGAACTTATTCAACAGAGGAAGAATACCTTCCACAGCTTGAACAAGCAAATCAGATATCTTGTTAAGTCCTCTAAGGTTAGCTATGAGTGTAAATTAGCATTCCTAGCTAAAGACAATCATAAGGCATGTTTTAGTTATGTCTGAAACCTAAAAGGGAATGCCCAGCTGTGTGCCGGACTTATAGTGGACTGTATAACTCACACTAAACCTGAGGAAATTGCCAACCTTCTAGCAAACAGATTTGGCAATAACTTCACCTCTGTGTCCCCACCATACATACCCCAAAGCATTTCTAACACCAATTCTCTACTGAGTATCTCCAAAGGACAGCTTAAACAAGCACTCTCCAAGGCCAAAAACATGGCCTGCATTAGAGCCAATAACATCCGAGGCTGCTTACTAAACAATCAAAAATAAGACCTAGCAGAACCACTCAGCACTCTCTTTAACCATAGCCTGAAAACTGTCTCTCTTCTGGTAGAGCAACGGTAATCCCCTTGCACAAAGGGTGGTCCACCATCTGACCCTAGGAGCTATCGACCCATAAGCTTAACCAGTTTTATTTGCAAGGCTTTGGAAAGAATCATCATAGATCTTATTCACAAGGACCTGGATGACCTTCAAACACATGACCTGACTCAGTTTGGTTTCATCAAGGATATATCTTGTTTATTAAACCTAGTAGACTTCTTTGAGAGTGTCATCAAAGCCCTTGATGAGGGTAAAACAGTTTATACTGCCTCTCTTGATTTAGCCAAGGACTTTGATACAATCCCTCACTCAGCTATCATAGAGAAAAACTCTCCCATCTGGAGATTAACCATACATTACTAGATGGGCAGCCAACTGGCTCACCAACAGAATGCACACTGTCAGAGTTGAGGAGTCTACCTTCACCAGTACACCAGTTACCAGTGGAGTACCACAAGGATCTGTAATGGGCCCTCTGCTGTTTGGTATCTATTTTTTTGAAGTACAGATGAAGGAAGATGGCCTGTGGCTTACCATGTTTGCAGATGACTGTAAATTGGGTGCAATCATAGAGTCCCCCAATGATGTTAGTATATTATAGAAAGGGCTGACACAAACAAATGATATATAGCACCTCTCTAAGCTTAAATTCAGGGTGTGAGACTTGGGAACACAGGTTGATAGCAATCTAAACTTTGATCACCATGTGTCCATAGTGGTAAGAAAAGCAATCTACATTGTGCATCTCATAAATAAGAGCATCGCATCCAAGTCCAGGGGGGTTATAGCTCCACTGTACTTGACCCTTACTAGACCATTAATTGAGTACAATGCTCCCTTCTGTATGTGCCTCACAAGACACCTGGAGCAACTGAGGAGACCACAGAGGTTTCTGACCAAATAATTCCAGGGCTTCCAAAACTTGACGTACATGGAAAGACGTAAAGCCCTGTTGCTATATATACTCTGTATCATACAGGCTGCTGAGAGGTGACCTGCACCTGGCCTATAGAACCGTCTCAGACCCTGCCCTAATGCAACTCCTGCACATCCGCAAATCAAATGGAACAAGAATAACTCCATCCAGGCATCTCAACTTACCTTTTGACATTAACAGAACACACTGGGGAGGCAGATATATCTCCCAGCAATTTCCACTCCTCTAGAATATGCTACCACTCCACATGAAGCAAAGCTCCTTATTGACCCAATTCAAGCACAACCATGACAACTGGATGGTTGACCATAAATTCACCCCAGGAGTGGCACACATATCCCTCATGGACAGGGGTAGTCAGTGCTGATCACAAAATTGGTCAACTAACAACGGCCATCTATCTGATTATGGTCAATAAGGGTACTTGGATTTTATATGGCTAGGCTTGTAAAGGCATAGGATCATTAGCCTAGTAACTTCCTATGAACCTATGAATAAATATTCTTTTTTAGTGAATCCTGTTATTAGCAAAATACATTACTAAAAATATTAAAGCAGTCTACAGGTATTATAAGCTTCAAACTACCTACTTAACTTAAAAAAAAAACTTCTGTGTTACACATCACAGCATCATTAAAAGACATTTTCAGGACTTGCCTAATTTAAAGTGTGGGCAATAACTAAGTTACATTAACAGGATCCTTCAATGTACTTGCTAGGGATAGGAGTTGAGGGAGTTTACAAACAGGTGGGGGAAGGATGCTTTCTTTGTTTAATCTGCAGCTACCATGGCCAGCGATGCTATCCTGTTCCCAAACCAGATGCCCTCTAAACAGCAATGGTCTTGCTATGGTAAGGTAATGCAGACTTAATAGTCCTAACTGAATGCATAAGTACTGCTCACCACGCAAACTAATTACTTAGTGAGTACTGTGGGATTGAGGAAAACATTGTAGGTGTTTTTTTATAAAGTCAAATTTGAAGTTCGGGAGGGTGTGTATATACAAAACACTAGTGAACCCCACCCCCCACTGCATAAACAGCAGCTCTGCACAAATGCAAGGCATATATACATTCAGAAAAAAAATCAAGTTTTACACTAAGTAAGCCTCATGGGCCAGCCAGGTAAACACACAATGAGCTTTCCACCAGAAATTCCCAGCTCATATGGGTGAAATCAGCCTCTTCTGCCCATAGCCAGCCTTAGGCATAGGCCAACTAGGTGTCTGCCTAGGTCTCCGCTCTAGCAGGGGCACTTTTCCAGTAATCTGGATGGTATAGGCATGCTTGGATGGAGGCACCAGGTGGTGTGGAGGGTGTTATGGACCCCTTTTGCCTAGGGCACCAGTTGACCAAAGGCCGGCCCTGCTTCTGCTACAAGATAGCAGACATTGGCCCTCTTAATGTAAAATGATTGTTTTAGAGCTCAAGTTTTGAGGAACAACAAACAGATGGCTGGAACTAACTAACAGATCACTGGATACAATGTAATTCAGTATAAAACAGCAGCCCTTACAGCAGTTTGTTAAAGCATCATAAACTTTCAAGAAATGTAGAAAAACAAATAAATCTCACAGTAAACTTTTTTCAGAATAATGAGACTAAGTAATACACGTTCAAAAATGTACATAGTTTCATTTTTTTTAATTGAAGATGGCTTCAGATGCTTGCAAAATCACTAAAGCCTCTGACGTTATCGCCAAATGCTGAGCAACTCTGGATAAATTAGCCTCATGCTTTGTGACTTCACTTGGTTTGGAGGGGAAATGGTAATTGAAGATATACAGATGCAGCTGGTTTGGCATAGATGAATTTTAATAAATGTTAACTATGAAAGCATTTTGAATTTAGCTGTAATTTGCAGGTATAAGCTAAACCAGTTTGTCTGGTACTTGTTGTGTATTAATAAGCCAATGAACTGCTTCCTCTAGTGCAATTGGTTCCCTCAGCCTTCAATTATGTTATGTGACTCTAACCAAGTCACTTCACCAAATGGTGCTGCCTCTAAAAAGGAACACCTGCATCCAGTGGGCTGTTGCAAGCTGCTAGCAAATGAGTTGGACATTTGTCATTTGAATTCTTTCACACAGTTCACACAGCCACTAATTAATGCCTCTCTATACGCGTATTTGACTATGAATTCCAACATATCTCTTATAGTTTAATGGGTTGCCAGATGCATTTTTAATAAATATGAGTTTCAAGGGATTAGAAGTTTACTGCTGCCCATGCTATTTCAGATGTGAGAAAGTTTTGTTTAGTAATTGCCTGCCAGTGGTTTAGATGTAAATGTTGAAATATGTTTTAAACTAAATTGAAATGTGTGCAATCATTGAAGAAAATAGTATGCCTGCTGATATGTCTCAACAGTATTTTATGGTAATTAAGGAGAGATAGGAAACTAATGGAATATTATTATGGTGGCTGGGGAGTTGTTTGATTATTCCTAGGGTCCCATTGATCATGTCCTGACTCTGGCTGCTTCCCTGGTCAATAAGATGCCTCTCGTGAGATGTCCCACAAATCATTGGTAGTGGTCACACTTGTGGGGTCATGATAACTAAAAAATTCTAAAGACACGGAGTCCCCAATAAGTGCTCGCTCACCTCCAGGTACCAAATTAGACAAATACAACTGTCTTGAAACAATTCCGGTTCAAACATTGTGAATGTTTACAATAAGATATAGCAATAGGGCAATATCCCTTTAAGAATTTGAACTAATGTTGGCGCCAAAAAAGCTATTTAAGGCATTTTCAAAATACTATGGAGTGTTCTGAAGAAGCCCATGTCATGGGTGAAAGCGCTTAACAGGTGTTCATGTATTTGTGGATATATTTGATTTTATTTCTGCTTGGTTATACAATAAATGTTTGAACCGCAATTGTTTGGAGACAGTTGTATTCGTCTAATTTGGTACCTGGAGGTGAGCGAGCACTTATTGGGGACTCCGTGTCTTTAGAATTTTTTAGTCATTCTGTGGATTTATTCAGGGGTCATGATAACTGCCTGCTGACACTTTGAGGATGATACCCTGTGCATTACATACCACATGGCAATTAATGGAGTGATACCCTTTACAATTTGCATACCTTTTCCCAGATTCTTTGGTGAGGAATTTGTTTCAATGTGGGCACAGTCTATGAACTACAGCACCTTGGGAACCGAGATATATCACTGGAATCACAGACAGTGTTTGATCTCTTCTCTGTGGTATATGGAAACCACATATTCTTCCTCACATGCTGCAGCATGGCATTGTAAAACTGATGGAGTCTTTATTAGGCAGATGCGTGAGAAACCCCACTGTGTCCCAAGCTGATTACCGAAATGTCCCTGTAGCTAGTATATATAAAGCCACACATGCTTTGATATTCACAGGGGTAGATCATCAGTGACATTCATAGGCTTGAAGATGAGGGAGATACACATCTATCAGGTTCTTCATGGTGTCCCTATCCACACGTTGGCATCATGGAGTCCTTTAAATGTTAAGCAAAGTCAAATGATATGGCACCTTCAAGGATGATGACATCCACCATTGTAGTACTTAGTGGCAATAACAGCCTGTTGTATAAACATATTTACTAATGCTGTGACAACCCATAATACATCTCCATGATTTCCAAGTATGAACATGAGCTTTAAGCATTGATCATCACTACTAGTGTTATGGCACCGAGTTGCATTTTTATGCATTTCTAAATCACGCTGCCATCTTGCATTACCTCATTTACATACATGGTGCCCCTTATTTTAATACTGTTGCTCATTAGCCTCTACTTCTGTTAACACATATTGCCGATGACTTTGCTGCTTTATATTCACCACTAATGCTAAGTGCATTTCTGAAACACACACATCTTCCTCTTGGCCAGTCATTATGCAAAATTGGTACAGAACTTTTTTTATTGGAGTTATGAACTGCAGTGAAAATGTGTGATTTTCCTTTAACAAAATTGCATTCAATTTGATTTATTGTTAGTTGCAATTACATATGTCCCATGTCTATATTTATGTATGACCCACTTCTGTTCCTTTGATCATCAGAATCTAAGGGGTGTTTCCATTAGTACTAGCTGCTTTATGGCTAATTTTAATAAGATAAGAGCAAAAATATGTGTGTTTTGATATGTAGGCTATCTTTATGATCCGCAACTTTTTTAATTTACTAATAAAGTATGTACGGGTCCATCAGTTACAAAGTGGATCATTCATTAGGTACTTTACTAAAGGAGCACATGTCATGTGATTTCACTGATTACGCCTCTGTGTTCCATTTGTTTTACATGGAAATTATTTGTCAGTTTTATTTATTTATTTCATTCAAAAACTTACGTGCACATTATACATTTTAAAACCCACTCATCCACTCTTTTTTCTGCTTTCTAATTGTCTCTCTCTCTTTCTATCTCTTTACTCAATCCTCAGAAATACATGCAAAAAAATGAATAAATGGAACCTTGCACTTCTGTTATGAAATCATTGAGAAACATGCATACCAGAGGATGTTTTCCCACTTAATGGAGGTAGTTGGGTTCAACACAGGAGTTGCTCACCAGTGTTGCAAGTGCAATTTTATTTTCCGTCTCTGTCTGTGGGTGCCTTTTTGTAACTTAAGCTTGAGAGATAAATAGATAAATAGACAGACAGGCATAAAAGTAGATAGATAGATAGATAGATAGATAGATAGATAGATAGATAGATAGATAGATAGATAGATAGATAGATAGAGATACAGTGGGAACAAGTGCACGGTCATTGTTTTGATGTCCATCTTCCTGTTTCAACTGCAATGGTTTAGACACTTCAGGTCTTTAATGCCATGGATTTCAAGTCAATTATTTTTCTTTGTTATCATGTGTTGGAAAAAACGGATTTCAGTGTTGCTGGTGTAGATTTTATCATAAAACTAGGATAAGATTTTAATAATCACATGGTAATTACTTCTTGTTCTTCATGAAATATGCAAAACACTTCTTGTACACATAGACACAGAGCACCATTCATCATCGGTGCACAGTGGAGCAGGGTTGGTACAGAAAAACATGATGACCTGACACTTTCACAGTGATGAAGTGAACACAATGAGGCAACACCATGTATGTGTTGCATTGTGATAGCATTACATTCTGTGTTAGGAGTATATATGCAAATGTCCTTCTTCCTGATCATCTGATATTCAGGAAAGCAGTATCATTGAAGTACTGACTAATCCAATTGTGGTATTCACCTCCTCTCTTGCACAGTCCTTCACTCAGCCTTGTCTAACATACATACAATGATGCTAGTGATCTCCCTCCAATGGGAGCTTGCAGAGAACCAGATAACAACAATATGTGCTGGCATTATTTTAAAATGGTAGTTTGTGCAGCAGGTTAAGACTGCCAGATGTAGTTACTGTGGTACATGGTTTGAGTCTGTCAGCCCTCTTTTGCTTACTGTGTGATCCAGACCAAGTAACTTAACCAGACATTGCTTCTGGGTTGCCCCTGAAAAAGGACTATGTGTCTAGTGAGCCTATGCAGTTAACAAATGGGCATTATTATTATTATTATTATTATTATTATTATTATTATTATTATTATTATTACACCTGTTTTACCCTCATGCCCACATGCCAGTGATGGTATTTCTTTATGAATCTTAGTCAGGCATGATGGCAGACCACAGTGTAGTAATGAAAGGTGATCAGTTAAAGATTAATGGAATTTTACTCTGTCAGGCACTACTATGGTTAATAGTCACAGGCAGCATAGTGGAGACAGTGCACATAGTGTATTTACATGGGTTCCTATCAACATCTTGAACGTTGACAATATTGATATGATGAAAATGCTGAAAGCACAGAACATTGAAAGGGTAAACGGAGATCTCCGTAAGGGGAGATTTCTGTTTACTACAATGTAGTGCAGTCTTGGAGTTGGTATATTTAAGTAGCAGGGGATGTGGGGGGTGCAGGGGGGCTTGCCCCCCTGCCTACACCCTTTAGTTTTTTTTTTGTTTGTTTTATTTTGTTTATATCAGCATTCGAAAATGTAATAGTTCAATCATTTCAGTGCGATATTTTGTGATTCTAATTATTACATTTTCAAAATGCTGATATAGACCCTATTTACACATCTACAAACATTCATGTCATCTCTTCATTTTTAATGGCCTAAGAATCCTTTCATATCTATTGCTGCTAGTAACAATACTTTAAAGCAATATATTTTTATTTTCTTCATCTTACAGGATGTCTCATGTTGTTATTGCATTTGACTTAAACTACTGTGCATTTGTCTGTTTTTGTACCACATACTAGGGTACATTTTGCTTTCTATTATGTATTTTGCATCTACTTTGTTTGCTTATGGCATAGATTAGATTATGAATGAAAATGGCCTAAACTACCCCATGACATTATTTTGGTTAACAACCAGTAACTGAATCAATGCATGTCATTCTATAATACCTGTCCTATACCAGTTCTGTTCAATGTTCTAGTTTTGGAATATAGGGGAAATGTCTTAGAAAACTGCACAAAAAAGGTTCTAATTTCTTTCTCCTTCTTTTCACATTCAGTAGAATAACCTTTTCACGGGTAATGCAAAAGAAGTTTTTAATAGTTGACAACTGAATGTATTTCATGCAACTATACTTAGCATGACTAAAATGAACCCTAGTATCTACATAAACTTAAAACGATAGTTCATAATTTTATAGACCTTAATTTCTGTGTTGTTGGCAAGTAAGTTACCTTTTCTTCATCTTCTGAACAAAGAAGAATTTTGCTCTTGAGGCATTTTTAACTGAAAAGCTGGACTGGAAACAACTGCGTAAAGTAAGAGTTTTGAATGCCAAAAGATTAAAGGCTAAGCATCAGATTGCTAATTGCAAATACAAAAAACTGAGTATTTCAATAAGGTCCTCCTATCACAACCATGATTCAATAAGGTCCTCCTATCACAACCATGATTCAATAAGGTCCTCCTTTCACAACCATGATTCAATAAGGTCCTCCTATCACAACCATGATTCAATAAGGTCCTCCTATCACAACCATGATTCAATAAGGTCCTCCTATCACAACCATGAGTTATGGGAGTGAGACATGGCTATCAAGTTTGCGCTCAATGTTGAGAACACATCTTGCTAATGATCAGAAAGACCTGCTCATAATTCTTTGTAGTGCATGGAGATCTACCATCTCCCACATTTTGCATGTAAAAGTTAGAAAAAAAGCGAAAGAAATACAGAGTATTAGCAGTAAGTATTTTGCAGCACAGAAAGCTATAAAACTCTAACCACTGAAACACAGAGTCTCCACCCAAGACGAGAGTTAGGAAGTTAGTAAACACTTTGCTCTGACTTTTAAAAAAGTCTAAATGATTGCTTAAGTCGGTTAAGCATCTTCCCTCTGCTTTATTCTGTGGACACTGAGGGCTGTTAAGCACAAACTTTGTGTTTAACAGCACTGCGGGTTTATGTAATAATTGTTAAGTATATACAACATAAGGAGCATAATTGTTGTCCTCCATGGACTGTTAACTGCGCTTATGAACATATTACATTTCTTTACTGATATATTACTTTCCATGATGCGGCATCTTGTTAATATTTCAGTGCACCTTTAATTGTGCATTAGCATTTGTGAGCATTACTATGTTAGACATTTTGGAATGGTATGAGTAGATATGTTAAATCTGTGCCTAAAATACTTAAAGAGAAAAAGAACAGCACTTCCTGAAGCTTTAAGAATAATTCCCATTGAGTGGATTTTCAGCTCATTATTTTGGAAATGAATTATCTTCTAAAATGGCTCTAACGTATATTTGGAAATGATCATTAAAGTCCTATGCCATTGACAGCTCTTTTAAATGCTAGGAATTACATGCCAATTCATTTTTTAAAATTAGTCTTTTTTGATGTGAAAATTGTCTGACCGTGGACTCCTGCAATGAACTCCCTTACAGTTCCCATTCTTATAGAAAAGTCATGCCTGTTTTGTGATCATTAATTTCATCATCTACTGAGATAAGTTTCTTTGTATATTTTTTGTAATTCGTCTTATATATCATGCTTGAAATAAAAGAGAAGCTGTGAAACAATAACATGCCTTACATTTTCTTAGAAATATTTGTTAATACGTTGGTTAGCAAGTTAGCTAGTTAACTCAATAACTTAACCAGGGCATAAAAGAATCCTTACTGGCATAATTACAGAGAATAAAGATATTGAATGGAAACAGCATTGAAGCATCCTGTTAATTTAACTTGGTTGTTGCCCACACTTTCTAACACACAAATACAGTATGTGAGAGATGGACTTACACACTGTCACTGGAGGCCAGGCTCTCACATGCAGACACAAAATACAACAGATTGCCAGTGACTCACACACACACACTACTCACCACACTCCCTAAGGTATAGACCTGCATATGTGGAGGTGGTCATGTGTAACTTACCCAAACCTCAACAGCCTCTCAGGCATAGTTCTCAGGAACTCCTCATGCACACAAACAAGACACTTGTGTCTCACCTACCAAGCCCATAATGCAGAACATTTCACAGTTCAACATTCTGGCCATAGGTGACTTCATTGTGAGACACACCGATGTCCCCCTTTCAAGGCTGGATAAAGAAAAGGTTAGAGTTACTGGCCTGTCAGGGGCCAGGATCTGGCAGATCACACAGGCACTCAAGTCACTTACCCCTAAGTACCAGTATGACTTATTCATAGTCCATGTGGCCATAAATTGCCTGAGAAGTACTTCCTAGGATGAGCCTAACACTGAGCAGTATTCTACCACCTCCAAGGATTAGACCACAATGCGAACAGAAAATGATCGACTTTAACAATTGGCTTAACTGCAGGTGTCACTCCAAAGGAGTCCAATATTTATCAGGCTGTGAGGACATGGTCAACAGGCCATGCTGCTTTGCCAGGGATTATCTCCATCTGTCATCTCTAGGTTTCCAGATATTAACAAAAATATTATCCAGCAATATATTGCCTTTTTAGGAATTGCCAAGCAGGTAAACTTTCCAGCATAACAAAAGCTACACAAGACAAGTTAATGGTGGGACTGCTCAATGTTAGGAGCCTCGACAAAAAATGCACTTCCTAGAAACTTTCCTTACCATGGAGAATTCTGACATCTTTGCAGTTACCAAAGCATGGTTTAAAGCCACATAAAAGCACTTTTGTAGTGTATGGCTATAAAATCTATTATATGGTCCATCCACCCACTGAACATGAAAGAGTAAAAGGTGGAGGTGTATTTATCTACATAAAGGATAAGCTCACCTCAAGGCTGGTCAAACAATATGACATGCTTGAGCTATTCCATGTCCAACTAACTATGGTAAAAATCCATTACCATATTCTTGTTAACTACAGGTCCCCCTCCATGAACCAGTAAACCCACATATCATGCCTACAGTTACTTGAATAGCTCATGATCCAGCCCAATACCATATTCATGGGTGATTTTAACTATGTCTGCTTTAACTGGGGGGCATAGATGACCATTAACATATAGGCTCAACGATTCCATGACTTTGTCATTTGAAATACCCTGCATCAACTGGTCTTCACTCCCACAAGGGGAACAAATATCCTAGTTGTGGTACTCACAAATATCAGAGATAGCTGCACCCTCCCACCATGTGTGATGTCCTCACTGGTAAGATCCGATCACAAAGTGGTCTCCCTGGACACTAAGATAAAACTAGACCCTCACTGGACCCCAAAAACTTTAAGAACTTTCTAAGGTAAACTTCCGCCTGTTAAGTGATAGCATAGCTAAATTCCAAACTCCCCCAAATCCAGAAATCACAGAAGCTAATGCATAGAGTACAGAAAAGCCCTGTATGACCACATAAACAACTGCATAGAAATGGCAGTACCAAACTGAACAAAAAACCCAGGTCAAACTGTAAAAACAAACCACACTGTGGCACCCTTGGTCTTAACTGGTTGCACAACAAACAAAAGAAAATCCTGTTGAAAGGTAAGTGGGAATGTGAACAACAGAGCAATAATCCCTCATTAGTATAAACAAGAGAATCACGGAACTAGTCAAGCCTCTGAAAGCAGACTTTGAGCTAAAATCAGCTTCCATAGCTAAGGATAACCATAAGGCATTTTTCAGTTATGTCCACAATCATAAGGGCAACACCTAACAAAGAGAGGAATAAGTTATAGATGACATCTTCTATACATAGCAGGAAGATATAGCAAATCTGCTGGCTGATAAATTCAGTTCAAATTTCATTTCCCCATCACCCCCAGTGCTCCCCCAACAAATATCCTCCACCACTTCTCTGCCAATTATCATCTGTGAACAGGTTGCCACTGCATTATCTAAAGCTAAAAACACGGCTTCAATGGGGCCCACGGATATACCAGGTAGCTTCTTAAATAGCTTAAATCAGAACTTATCAGGCCCAATAGGATCTCTATTTAATCACAGCCTCCAGACTGGCTTTGTTCCAATACAGTGGAGAACAGCTATGGTCATTCCTCTGCATAAGGGAGGACCATCAACTCCTCTTCTTCCCTTTCGGCTGTTTCCGTTAGGGGTCGCCACAATGGATCATCTGTTTCCATTTCTTCTTGTCCTCTGCATATTGCTCTCCACACCAACCATCTGCATGTCCTCTCTCACCACATCCATAAACCTTATCTTAGGCCTTCCTCTTTTACTCTTACATGGTAGCTCCATCCTTAGCATCCTTTTACCAATATACCCAGCATCCCTCCTCAGCACATGTCCAAACCAACTCAATCTCGTCTCTCTGACTTTGTCTCCAAATGGTCTAACCTGAGCCGACCCTCTAATATACTGATTCCTAATCCTGTCCATCCTTGTCACACCCAGTGCAGATCTTAACATCTTTAACTCTGCCACTTCCAGCTCTGACTCCTGCCTTTTTGTCAATGCCACTGTCTCCAACCCATACAACATAGCTCGTCTCACTACCCTCTTGTAGACCTTCCCTTTCACTCTTACTGGTACTCGTCTGTCACAAATCACTCCTGACACTCTTCTCCACCGATTCCACCCTGCCTGTACTCTCTTCTTCACCTCTCTTCCATATTCACCATTATTCTGAACTGTTGATCCCAAGTATTTAAACTCATCCACCTTCGCCAACTCTACTTCCTGCATCCTCACCATTCTTCTGTCCTCTCTCTCATTCACACACACATATTCTGTCTTAGTCCTGCTGACCTTCATTCCTCTCCACTCTAGAGCATACCTCCACCTCTCCAGGGACTCCTCAACCTGGTCCCTATGCTCACTACAGATCACAATGTCATCTGCAAACATCATAGTCCATGGGGCCTCCTGTCTGATCTTGTCTGTCAACCTGTCCATCACCATTTCAAATAAGAAAGTGCTCAGAGCTGATCCTTGATGTAATGCCACCTCCACCTTAAATGCATCTGTCACTCTTACTGCAGACTTCACCACTGTCACTCTACCCTTGTACATATACTGTACCACTCTTACATACTTATCTGCCACTCCTGACTTCCTCATACAATACCACAACTCCTCTCTAGGCACCTTATCATATGCTTTCTCCAAGTCCACAAAGACACAATGCAACTCCTTCTGACCTTCTCTTTATTCCTTCATTAACACTCTTAGAGGACCATCAACTGACCCAGGAAATTACAGACCCATATGTTTTGTTAGTCTTATTTGTAAAGCCATGGAAAGAATAATCATAGACCTGATAAATAATGACATAGGAAACATCCAAACACTGGACCCAACCCAAGTCACCTTTGTCAAGGTCAAGTTGTTTGTCTTTCGGCTTTTCCCGATTAGGGGTCGCCACAGTGGAACTCTGGTCCACTAATGATTGGCAGTGGATTCATGCCTACTAAATCTGGTGAAATTTTTTGAGAAAGTCACCATGGATGCAGGCAAAACAGTACATACCACTTACTTTGATTTCCCAAGGCATTTGACACAATTCTCCACTCTCGTATTGTAAGTAAACTCATAAAAACTGGGCACAAATCCCTACTTCACCATATGGATAGCCAACTGGCTCAAGGACAGAACATGCAGTTAAAGTGGGAGATTCCAGTTTCAGCAAGAGGCTAGTTAATAGTGGTGTGCCCCAGGGCTCAGTGCTGGGATCACTGCTGTCCAAGATATAGTTGTTGGATGCCAAGGCCATTGTGGAAGGTCTCTGGATGACAAAGTCTGCATATGACTGCAAGCTGGGGGCAATCATTGACTCACCAGTAATATAGATATCCTTCAAGAGGTTCTAAATCAGGCAAATGACTGGTGTCAGAACCACAGCATGAAACTAACTGCAAATAAATGCATTACTATACCCTTAGAGAAATCAAATACCCATGCTAATTACAAAATTAACAACACACCTCTAAGAGTAGAGTCAGAGGTGAGGGATCTTGGAACACTAATAGATAGTAGCCTGAACTTTGACCCTTACATGTCCACAGTGGTGAGGAAGTACTTCTATGTGGTACAACCTATAAGTAAAGGTATGGCATCCAGCCAGGGAGATGTCAGTCCCATTGTACACAGCCCTCATAACACCAATAATCGAGTACAATGTGCCATTTGGAATGTGCATGACTAGGCACTTACAACAGCTGGACAAACCTCAGAGGCTCCTCATTAAAAAAAAATATGGGGTGTTAACAACATGTCCTGTGCAGATAGACTGAAAGCCCTTTCCCTTTACTTTGTTTCCTATCAACTATTAAGGTATGATCTGACCTGACCCAGCCTTGGTGGAGCTGCTACAAATCTGCAAGGCAGTTTGAGGGTCACCCATTCTATGGATCTAAATTTAGTCATTGAATCAAAAAGAACATGCTGGAGAGACAGATATGTGTCTCAGAGATTGTGTCTTATTAGGAATAGGCTTCCTGTTCACTTTAAGCAGAGTTCTCCCGTGTCCCTCTTCAAGACTAATCTGGATTGATAGAATGGGAATCATAAATTCACACATGAGACAACACCTATGTCCCCTATGGACAGTGGCAGTTTGTAAAATCTGTATAATAACTCAAGGCATAGGCACAAACCTATGCCTTCCTCCTGACCCTAGGGGCACACAGTAGGTAAAATCAAGTTATATTAGCTAGGCTTGTAAAGGGTCTTGAGATGCTAGGCAAGTAAACTCCTATGAACCTATGAAATAAGGCATGTCATTTGTAAAGCTTTACCTCCCCCTTTTTTGTGTGTTATTTTTTGCATTCTTAAAAAGGACTGCTCAATAAGGTCATAGCTGCAGTTTAGAGTTATGGCTCTGTAGTTATTGTGGTTGTTGCTAATAAAGACAATAAACTAATAACTTCCAGTTGTGGTCATAACCCTCTGCTTCCCTGGGGTTCTATTGCTTTTGTTTCCATCTGCACAAGGTATACAATCTCCTCCTGCAATTCTTAGTACCCCATATGAATTTTTATTTTAAGTGAATATTCTTGAGTATTATCATTAATTGCCCTGTGATATCATTTTAATTTAAGTTGCCCTTATCTTCAGCTAACAAGCAAACATAATTAAGTATCTAAACTTTTTTACACTTACTTGGTAATAGTAATTCTTTTTGGGCAGAAGCAAACCTTAGAGTCTATTGAGCAATTGCAGACTGAGTGACTCATCCAAGCATGGGGGTGTGGACCGCTTTGCTACCTCCCACCATGAATTCTCCAGCCCCTATCCAGATCCTCATATTTTGCTTTGCTGTACCACACCCTCAGATTCCTTCATCTGACCAACTTTTAAAAGACCCACAACACAATTAAACAAACACCAGCCCTCAGGTCAGATTATCTATTAAATTTTGCACTCCACTCAGGGCACACAAGCTCAAGTCAATGCACATCCTCACATCTCTAAACACTATCTTCTAACCCACTACCATAATATTTCCCAACTCAACAATACCGGATCCTCTCCAATTTAACTTCATACAATAAAAGCATTAGTGGCTCCTACATAGTTCACATAATATATTTTCAAGCCTGTACTACCACTACATTCTCCCAACACCAACAAAGACTTATTTACTGCTCATGTAAATCTGCACACACAGCCCATCCTCTCTCTGTCTTGCTCCAGTCATGATATATTCACTAGTACCTACTCTTTCCTTCCTCCTACCTCCTAATCCTCAGCTATCTAACTTCACTCGTACACTTTGACACAACTTTCAATTCTCTCATCCTGTACCTTCCTAACAAAACCAAAACCAAAAGTTCCTATCTTATTCCTTCTCAAAATTGTAGACTTGCTTAAGTGTAATATAAACCTTCACAACCCCATAACTAAGAAATTCATCTTGAAACAAAAAAAAATTCAAAATGGCATAAAATCACTACATCACCCAAAACTTAAAATGCAGTGGTGACATACACCCTAGCATCGCCTAGCATCTACCCCTCACTCATAATGCCCTGCTATCTCTATCAATACCATATTTCCCATACAATATTCCACAAACACATCTTCTCTACTTATCATCCATATTATAGGTTCATAGGTAAGTATTAAGCTAGCTGCAGAAAAAAACACAAAATAAACTACAAAAATAGAAAACAAAACAGCTTCAGAAAGCAATCAGTAGTTTAAAAGTGCATAAAGCACTTTTCGTTTAATAAAACCAAACTTCTTCAGATACAAATATTCAAGGTACAAGTTTCAGTTAAATAAAATATGAGGAAGTGCTTGAGCCTGTCAGCTCACATGCTGTGATGACATCAGCAACAATAGTTAACCCTTCCTGTTCTACACAATATGAAAAATACTGTTCAAAACAATGCTAACAACCATGAACAAGGAAGATTGAAGCGATGGTTTAAAAGTAAAGTATGCTGATAGGTATACTTTAAACAACAAGAACAAATAAACATACAAAATAATATGGTTACCTATAAGGAATTACTATTACACTGCTGAAATTCTGCACTACAAACTTTTTTTACTACAACATTTCATACTGGTTCATAGCTAATCGCCTAGCCCAGAAAAATAACTCAGCTGGCAGTTCGAGAAATAAATTTAGGCATCATTAACAGTGACTAAAATTACCATACAAGAAATTAACTTGATGTTAGTACATAATTTTAACTAGCTATGATGACCATATTACTAAATTTATAGCATTCATACTTTGCTATGCCATTCACTTAATTCCACAATATGGCATTGATTATATAAAAATAATTAAAAAAAAAAAAAAAAATATATATATATATATATATATATATATATATATATATATATATATATATATATATATATAAAATACACAATCTAACTATGACCTTTAAGGAGAACTGAGGCTGAATATTCTGGTATCACGCTTACTAACTTAAATTACTAGTAGAGATGAATATTATTCATAATATAAAATTAATATATAAATTATATTATGCCATATTGTGGAATTAAGTGAAGAACAGGAAGTGTTAACTATTGTTGCTGATGTCATTACAGCATGTGACTTGACAGGCTCAAGCACTTCTGGGATTTTATTTAACTGAAACTTGTACCTTGAATGCTTGCATTTGAAGAAGTTTGATTTTATTAAACGAAAAGTGTTTTATGCACATTAAGCTAGCTGCCCTTGTGGACCAGTTTAAGCCTAGACAATTTCCCTTTAGTAAGAAACAAACCCTGTATTTCTTGTCTGTGAGGTACATTAACCATTGTACCAATACCCAACCCCAACATTAGGAGCATTTATAACAAGCTATTAAAATTGCATGCATGGCTTGCCTTGTATTTTCCTGACATTGTAATAATAACAAAGACATAGCTAAAATATTATGAAAAGATAATGAAACATTCCCACCGGATTACAACATACATCACATAGAAACTATAACAGAACTGATAAAAAATTTCTACAGTTCACCCTATCACCTCTAACCCCCACCCCATCCTCCTGCCCACAATTTGATAAAACAAAAATCCTCATATCTACTCTCAAACTAAATCAACACCAGTCCTTGTTCATAATACAAGCTCATTCCCCACCTGGAAGCAATTTGAGCTCAGCAGAAAATAGCACATTTGTGTAAGCTGAAATTGCCATAACAATAGATGTTTGAATGATCACTGCCTTAGCTATATGAGTCCAAATGGAGAGATGATAAATCAGCAAGCAAAGGAGATAAATATAGCTGGAATTAAATTCATTCTCAAGTCTTGGTGAATACCTTCACTAGGTGGACCCCATTTTTCACAAAACACTGATATATAGACTGTATTTTATTTAGCATACATCATCGAAAGTAGTAGGTTAAAAAATAAAAAATGTAGCTGGGTGCACAACACTCAGTGTAAAAATTGTCCAATCGTGGTAGGTACACTGATGCCAGGAATGGAAAAAAATGACAGTGGAAAATCTGCAAGACACAGACATTTTCCAAAAATAGGGCCATGCCAGGCCCAGGTGGAGATTGCCCCCCCCCCATTGTAGAAGGAAGTAGTAGCCCACAAAAATCACAAAAATTGATAGGTCAGAAAAGACCCATAAAGAAGATAGAGTAGACTATTGAGGATATGAAAGAAATTACGTATTGTTACTATTATGCAAGAAGTCCAGAATTTCCAGACTGAAGATACACAAAAAGATTAAGAGAGAAATTAGAGGAAAGAAAAATACTTGCATACGAAAAACTATCATAAGCTTCAAATAAAAAAAATTGTGCATTAATACAACAGATTTATGAAAAACATTATATAGACCAAGAAACCTTGGGTCATTTGGAAAAAGCAATGACTGATGAAGTGCAAAAATATAAAGAACACAATCTAAAGATTTTGACAGGTATAAAAAAGAAATATGTATATGAGAAAGAAAGTGAGATCTGATATGGTGCAATATTTATGCAAGGGAAAAAGCCAAATTAATCAATTCATAAAAAACAGCCCCAAAGATATTCAAAGAGAAATACATTACATGCAAAGACATCCAGATATGGAAAGTTTTATAATATAAAAGATCACAAAGAGGAAATGTTGCACAGAAGATTACTAAAGTACAAGTTAAAAAAATTCTAAGCAGAAGTTATGGAATACCTGCAAAGTGAAGTATTTAGTGTAGAACATCTAACACAGGTTAGATCACACCATGATGGAACAATGAGTCCCCCAAGTAAGGAGAAACAGGAGAAGCAGGAGATATCTGAAGAATAAATATGGACATGGGAAAGAGAAAGAGATTTTATATGGTGCAATATTTATGCAAAGGAGAAACAAAACTAATCAATACAAAAAGAGTAGCACCAAAGATATTTGAAGAGAAATACAGGCAAAGGCATCCGAATATGGAACATTTTTACAATACAAACAATAAGTGAACAAAGTGGAAAAATGAAAATGAGGATTAGTAATGGAAAAGTCAAATAAATAGAAACTGAGTTTATGGATTACCTGCAAAGTGAAGGATTTAGTGCAGAAAATCTAATTATAACAGGATAGAGCAATGGATCCCCAAATTAGGGAGAAACCAGTAGAGCAGGAAATATCTGACCATTTGCAATATGAAGATACTTTGGAGCCTTCCATAAGAAACCAGTTGAAAATTCTGCTGGAGTTGCACAGCAAGGGAAATAACAGGAAACGGTGGCAACTATGATACAGTCAGTGTTGTAGAGTGATAGGTCAGCGAGTTCCCATATAAAAGAGCAATGGATGACACAGGATGAAACTGAAGAGAATGAGACACAGGAAGATGTACTAGAACTTGTAGAATGCCCACTAGAAATGGAGAACAAAGAGAATGTTCTCAGTTTAAAAGAAAATGATCTAAGTGAAGAGTTGCTTGACTTAATAGAGACGGATAGACATATTCAGATCAATGAAAGAAACAGACTGCAGAAAATCAATAAAACCCAAAAAGTTAGAAGTTTGATAAAACAAATAAACACAGTATTTAGGACTGTTCATAGAGATTCATGTGATATAACATAAGTAAACAGGATGTATTACTGTGCAGCTAAATTAATAACAGATAAAGTCTTACCACAAAAACACAGTGCAGTAAGGGAAAGGAAGGGGAGAAACCAAATACCATCAGGGAAGTATCAAAGAGAGAAAACTATAAAGCAATTAAGACAAGAGCTGCCACTGTTAGAAGAGTATAGAAGAGGGAACAGATCAACAAAAATACAAAGAAAGATAGACGTGATAAAAGCAATGTGCAGTATCAGAACAGATCAGGATCTATTATGTACTGTCTCAAATAATAAACTAAAAATATCAGCAGAGGCAGAAAAACTTAGAAGATATGCAGATAAATATAAAGGGAAAGTATAAAATAAGCAATGTATTGATGACCCAAAAAGTTTTATAAAGAATTGGGAAACAACGCAAAAGGAATTGAAACAACACCAAATAAAGAATAAAAAGAGGCATTTTGGAGAAATATCTATGAAGATCATGTGGAACATAACAGAGTGTCAATGCATATAAGTAAAAGAAAGAATAAGAAGTTCAAATATGCAGGATATGAAATGGGATGAAGTAACAGCCAGAGAGACTGAAACAAAGTTAAGAAAAGATTCTAATTGGAAAAACCCAGGCACAGATGCAGTACCTAACTTCTGTCTAAAAGTATTAACATCTTTACATGAAAATTTAGCCATGAGAAGAATTATTTGTATACAAACCCCAAAAAGACACCAACTCAGTTAATGACAGGAAAAATAATGCTCCTACTTAAGAGCGATCCTGCAACCAATAACTTTCCTTACCACAATCAATAAACTATACACTGGAATTGATGCTGACAGAGTTTATAGTCATTTAGAAGAAAACTCAATCATGACAATAGAACAAAAGGGTAATAAAATAAAGTCATATAGAAGAAAGGATATTTTGTTGATAAATAAAGTCATAATGGAGAACTGTAAAAAGGGGAAGAATTTAAGTATGGTATAGATAGACTACAAAAAAGCATTTGACAGTATCCTACATTCATGGATAGGAGATTACTTAAAAATGTATGATACACCCTACTCTGATCAATTACATTACAGCGACCATAAAACATTGGTAAACCACTTTGCAGTTAAACCATGAGAAAGGACAAATTATTATTCCAGGGATAATAATCAAGAGGGGACTATTCCAGCGCGAGTCTTTGTTACTGCTGCTGTTTTATCTTGCCCTTAACCCATTAAACTGTCTACTTAAAAGATTAGGTCACAGCTATAATTTGGTTCCCAGAAAAAAAAACTAAGTATAAACACTTCTCATCTTATTTTTGTGGATGGTTTAAAACTTTATAGTTCATCAGATGATGAATGAAAAGCACAACTGCAAGTGGTCAAAACTATTTCAGATAATATAAGAATGGCATTTGGTCTAGATAAATTTACAAAAGCAACCTTTAAAGCAGGAAAGCTACAGCAACAAGAAAGCATCAGTTCAAGATAGGAATGTGATATAAAAAAACTTAAACAACAGGGAGTGTAGAAATATTTGGAAAATGATGATCAACAATAATACATGAGTAAATGCAAATACATTTTAGTAAAGAATATTTCAGAAGACTTAAATTAATACTGAAAACAGCACTGACATCTGGAAACAAACTCCAAGCTATTAACCAATTTGCAATTCCGGTCGGAATGTACAGTTTTGGAGTGATTGACTGGCCTCAAAAGGTGTTGGATAGATTGGACAGGAAAACGAGAAGGATGCTTCTTGCACATCAAATGATTTATAAAAATCAATGCATACCAAGACTATATATTCCCCATTCTGAAGAAGGTAAGGGCCTCATCAAAATTGATTTAATGTATACATCTACGATTGTAGGACTGCATACATATCTGCTGACCTCAAAAGACCCAAATGTAGTTAAGAAATTCTAGAATTACTTTTATGCTTAGTTTAGTTTTAACAGAAACATAATATTGGCATCATGTGAGAATGGAAATCAAACCAGAAGTAGATAAAACTCAGGCAGCAACTGAATGTGTCAAACATCAAAAGAAAGAAAAAATAAAGGGAGAAGGATCAGATGAGAAGGCAAGAAATGTGGAAAGTGCATAAATGTAGTTGTAAGTATAGAAAACTCATGGAACAACCTCATATTGATCAGGATCAAATGCAGGAATAGTTAAGGAGAGTTGAATTTAGACCAAAAGATATAAGTTTAATATTGGAGGCCCAAGATAGTGGACTATGTACAAGCTGGTTTACAAAGTTCATTGAACATGTGGGAGAAACAGACAAATGTATGTTTTGTAAAATACATTTGGAATCAGTTGCACATCTTGTTGCTGGTTATGATATACTAATGGCAGAAGGACTGTATACTGAAAGGTATAATAATATGTCAAGACTGCTGGATTGGGGATTGTGCAAACATTATAATGTTGAAGTAGCTGAAAAACACTGGAAACATGAGTCACAAAACATTAGAGAAAATGATGAAGTTTATATCGCATGGGTCCACCATAACCAACAGTTCAAAAAACAGATGGGAGAAAACCAGATATAGTAGTCAATGAAAAGAATCCAAAAGTAGCATTGATCATTGAAATTGCTATACCTAGTGACTTAATTGGCTTACGTACAGAGAGGCACAAAGTCATAAAATACCAGGATTTGCAGGCAGAAACAACAAGGGCAATGTGACAGACAGTTCCAATAGTAGTAGGAGTAATGGGTCTTATAAAAAAGAATTTGCAATTGTACTTAGATAGAGGATCATAGGAGATTATTAGGCTAATCACACTAGGGACCTTACAAGCCTACCCAAGAGTTTATCCCCCCCAAAAAAGCCTCAGTCAGCACCTGTCACCCCTGTCAATGAGGGGCACAGGTGGAACCCCTGGGACAAATTTGTGGTTTCCCATCCACTCATCAAGGTTGTGCTTGAAGAGGGTCAGTGAGGTACTCTGTTTGCCATGTTTGGGAAGTTTATGCCAGAGATGGGGCAAACTCTGGGAGACAAACATATCCCTCCAGCAGATTTTGTTAATGTCACATATTAGATTTAGGTCTTTCGAGCAGGTAGTGCACAAGGAGTTAGACTTAGAATATGGAGCATCTCTAGCAGGGCAGGGTCCGATATTGCCTTGTAGGCAAGACACAGATCACCTCTGAGCAATCTGTACAATACTGAGTAGAGTGATAGTGATTTGAGTCTGTCCACATAGGACAGGTGTTTGAGGCCAAGGATTCTCTTTGTGAGGTATTATTGTGGTCCTTTCAGTTGGTGCAGGTGTTTGGAGAGGTACCTATCAAATGGGGCATTATATTCAGTTATTGCCCTAATGAGGGAGTACTACAGAGAGGTAATAACCTCTTTTTTCTGGATGCAATCCCTTTACTTATGATATGAGCCAAGTAAAATGCTTTTCTGACCACTGCCACTACATGATGGTTGAATGTGAGATTGTTGTCAACCTGAGTACCCAGGTCTCTCACCACATGTTGTGTGCTTAGGAGGTTGCCGTTGATGTGGTAATTAGTAGGGGCTATGTTTTGCTGAATAGTATGATATACATTTTTTTGTGTTTAACATAAGGCCATGACTTTGCCACCTGTCATTTGTTGCTGTGAGACCCTCTTGCACTATGTTAACATCATTTAGGGAGTCAGTGACAACACCCAACCAACAGTCACCCACAAACCTAGTCATCCAAAGGCCTTTTGACTTTTCCTGGAACTCTGAGAAGTAGATGCCAAACAGGAGGGGTCCAAAGACAGATCCCTGGGGAACATCACTAGTGACATGTCTGCTATTGGAGGTGGAGGCACCTATTTTGACCTTGTGGGCCCTATCAGTGAGCCAGTTGGCCACCCATCTGATGAAATAGGGATTTACACCAAGTTGTGTTAGCTTTCCATTGATGCCCGAGTAGGGGATGGTGGCAAAGGCCTTGGCCAAGTCAATGTTACCTGTATGTACTGACTTTCCCTTATCCAGGGCCTTGGTGACAGTCTAAAAGAAGTAAATGAGGTTCAACAGGCAAGATCTGCCCTTGATAAATCCGAACTGGGTGGGGTCAATTGCTTGGAGACTGACTATGTCTTTGTTTATGAGATCCATAATAATATGCTCCATGGCGTGTCAAGCTAATGGGGTGATAGTTTCCAGGGTAAGTATTGGCACCACCTTGTGCAAGGGGATGACAATGGCAGTTCTCCACTCTGCTGGAATGAAATCTGTACTTAGGCTGTGGTTGTATAGGGTCCTCAATGGTGAAGCTAGTTCTTGATGGAGATGGTGCAGAATACAGCCTGGGATACTATCAGGTGCCATATAAGCTGTGTTCTTTGCCTTGGATAGGGCCTTTAACACTTGATCTATGGAGATGTGAAGTGTGGGACAAGTTTTGTGGATGCCGAATGGGCCTTTAAGAGGGGTAGGGTGGTGAGGTTTGCACTGAACCTATCTGCTAGCAGGCTGGCTATGTCAACAGCATCAGTGTAAGCAATACTAATTCAGAACAAACGTGGGCTTTGCCCTGGAGGTTCCTGACATTACTGAAGAATGCTTTGTGGTTTCCCTTTGTTTCGGAGGCTATTTTCAATTCTTAATTGGCTTTGGAGCTTTTCATTAGTGATCTAATTTGCTTGTTGAAGTGGAGGAGGGAGTTTTTCCAATTAGAGATTTGTTCCTTTTTTCCCTTGGACAACATTTTCTTCCTTTCATTGTAAAGCCTATTGATAGAGCATGTCCACCAAACAGGTTTGTGTTTCCTTGAGGAGCAGGTTTTAGTTCTGTTGGATATGGCTGAGTCCATGCAGTTGAACAGATGCTTGTATACTGCACTGGCATACTGTTCAGCATAGCTGTCTGCATCCCCTGAGGAGACCAGTGGTGTGAAGCTACTGATACCTCTCTTAGGAGGGTGTAGTCAGCTGTTGAGAAGTCTTTTAGCCTGATTATGGCTGGGGGGGGGTGTTGGGTGGGATAGAAACTTTGAATGAGACAGACCAATGATCTTACCTCACCAGGGAAGAACATACTATGGGAGTGATGCAGCGGTCACCCATGTTGGTGAGAACCAAGTCCAGAATGTTATCTCACCTTGTGAGGGGATGAGATGAGCTGGCATAGTGTGTTACAATTGACAAAGTCAAGGAATCATAGGGTGAGTTCATTAGTGCAGGAATAGTTCACCCAGTCTATGGTGTGGTAGTGGATGTCACCAAGGATCAGGATCTTAGGCTGTACCTTGATGATGTCAAGTAGGTCCAGGTAGGAGGCATGGTTGCCCTGACTTATGAAGGGGGGGGTCTATAGTTTGCTATAACTTGGATGGGTGTCTTGCCAACTGTCAGTTGCACCTGGAGTAATTCCAGTGTGCCATGCTAGCAAACCAGTCTTGAGGAGTGCCTATCTTTAATGAAGATGGAGACTCCACCACCCTTAGCCTTTCTGACCTTATTTTGGGGCCAGAATATATGGAAAGAGGTATAGCCTGGTAAGGCAGGGATGCTCTCTGCAGCCCTGAATCAAGTTTCTGTGACTGCACAGATATCGCCATCTTCCAGTATGAGGAGAGCCTCCAGTGAGCGCATTTTCAGGTTAAGGCTGCTAGCATTAAGCAACATGACCTTTAATTTGCTTTTTGACCAAGCTTTTATTTTGGAAGATTTGTCTTTGGGACATAGCCTAAAAAGGCACAATGGGGGTAAGCAACAGCCATGGCCAGGATTCAGCATCCCAGGGGTGATAGGTGGAGGCCATCTCTGGCAAAGCATCAAGACATGTCAACCATGTCATCCAAGGCAGACAGATACTGGATCCCCTTGGAAAGACACCAGAACCTAAGTCAAGTGTTGAAATCAATTATTTTTTGTTGGTATTGTGGTATCATTCTTGGTGAAGGTAGGATGCTGCTTAGGGCTAGGGTCATACCTGCCTGGGACGCATACCCTGAGAGCTCAGTCATGTCTCTCTTCATATAGTCCAGGGAGATATACCTCAAGTCATTCATTCTAACATGGACAATAACAGAGTCATACTTGTACTTGATGTGGAGACCCTTAAGTGCATGCATGATTTTGTGGATTCTGGAAGTTGACAGAAAACTGACCGTGACCATCTCCTTGTCAAGCCTGGTTAGGGAACATCAGTGTGTCTCACAAATGAGTCACCAGTGACTAGTATGTTTGGTTTACTGTTATGCCTTATGAGCTGTGTTTGTGAGACACTGGTGTGCTGTCTGCTGTGTGGTATGTATTTGGTGTTGTGTGTTGAATGTTTGTGAGTCTGTTTTGGAGGTGTCTGCTGTTCTGGTAAGCTTTTATTGAGGACCTCTGCATAGGTGTGAGTGTGTTGTGCATGGCTATGTGATGTGGGTGGTGTGGTGTTTGTGCTGTTAATCTCCTCTTTGTCAGGAGTACTAACTGTGGAGCAAGAGAGCAGAAAACATGGATTCCAGGTTACTGATATAGATGCATTTCTCGCAAGTAGAAGAATTAGGTGCTAGGAGAAAAGGTCTATTAGTGAACATGAGGCAGTTGCTACACTGTCTCAGTATGCCCATGTCAACCAGGCTGGCAGGAGAAACTGATAGGAATTGTCCAAACATAGTGTTCTGAGTACTTGGCAGACTTATGGAGGGAGGGTTTTGATAAGGGTTTGTCCACAAGAGTGTATACCACAAAAACCTTCTTAAATGTAAAATAACTGGCCTGAAGTACAGGTACTAAAACCAAAACTAAGATGATTAGAATAGCAGATAAGTTTAAAGAGGCTACTAACAAACAATAATAAATGCAGCAGAACAAGAACACTTGAAACTTAAGAGCACACGAAGCAAAATATGATAATAAAGTAGGTAGAACACAGTTACAGTTAGAGCAGCTGAATAAAATGTAACAGGATGTTTTGTTGTTGTTAAGTGGAAAGGGAAGAAACAGAAGATAATTCAAGATTAAGAAACTAAGAGGGTTGGCCTTCCCAAATGTTCACTCTGTACAAAGTAGACAGTGCTGATGAGATGGGACTGGAAGGAGTGTCTGAAGTCAAAGAAGCAAAGGGATAGTCCTTCCCAAATGATCTCATTGTTCTCAGTTGAGTGAGCAAATAAGATGGGGCTGGGAGGATTGTCCAAAGACAAATTTACAGCAATTCCAAAGCCCCCAAGTTTAAGAATGCAACACTTGGGTGAGATGGTGGAAAAGCAAACTGCAGAGAGGGAGAGACCACCGATGTTCAATCAATATTCAATGGAACAAATAAATAAATGCAGCATGGTTTTGTTAACTATCACTGAAACAGAGCAAGTGCAAAAAAGTATACTGATAATTGTATATCCAAATGGTGTAGAATCAGTCACAGCCAGCTAAACAGCTCTGCTAATGTTACTGATACATGTAACTCCATACAAATTGCAGAAGGAGTCATTACTGGGCACATTGCAAGTGTTGTGAAGAGCTCTTCTGGTTACTATAAAAGACTGAAACAATAATAATTTCATGAACTTTAATCATATTTTGACTTAAGCATGGGTCTATTCCTGTCATGGTATTAGAAACCCAAAAGGTTGGGAAAAAATGGAAAAGTACATTACCATAGCTAACTACATTTGGAAGTTGGAAGGAGAAAGTTCCAGGAACCCCCTGGAGAATGGTCATAACAAAGTCTGATCCAGGCCTAGAGAAGGAATCAAGCTTATAGTATGTTGCAAAAGTAGGTGCAGAGGACCAAGGAGCAGCTACCAGAATACTTTTAGAATGTCCTTCTTTCCAAAAAGCCATAGATGAAGCCAAGGCCCTGGTAGAGTGGACCTTCACCCGACCTGTAATATATTTGCCATAGTGAGTATAATAAAAGTTTAAAGTCTTAAACAACCATTTGGAAATAGTCTGTTTTAACACAGGTTGTCCATTTTTATACGTTTAGAAGAAATGAACAATTAATCCAAAGATCTGAAAGATTCAATTCTTTCAAGATAGTACCTGAGTTGTCTGTGGATATATAAGGTATGGCATATCCTTTCTCCCTCATTTTTAAGACACATATTCTGTAATGCAGACAGAACAGGAGGAATAGGTTTAGGCTCTGGAATATCCTTCTGTAACAGCTCAGTATTTTGAAGGACCAAGAAACTTCAGTTTTCTCTAGTGAAAACACTAGGACATTCTAGCAATAGTCTAGAATCTGAGTTCTCCTCTGAGTCTGAATTAGAAAGCTGTGGACAAAACCCTAAATATATCCATGCATCTTCTTGTTCAAATTCAGAATGTTGGATCTCTTCAGAAAAAGAGGAATCCCACTTTCTTTTCCAGAAGCTACTCTACAAGAAGACTCAATAACCTGAATTAAACCCTGAGCCTGTCCAAGTAAACTATTACTATTTAAGAAAGTTTGAGGAGGCATAGATGGATGCTTTATTTCTGTTTCTTTTTGACTGGAAAAAAAGGGCCAACGGTGTTACTTATGGCGGCTGCTGCTTTCCTGGAGGATGGGCACAGCATTCTGACAAAAGGAAACCTTCCTTGTTCCATCTCTCAAGACCAATAATAGTGGATATCCCTTGTCTACTGATGACACTCCATCAGCTGTAAAGGATGTGGCTAACCCCTGGTCCATAGTGGCTGTAGGTACTATTCCAGAGGGACCCAAGGTGAAAGATTAGTGGTCTGACGTACAACAAATGGCCCCAGTAGAGTCAACTACCTACAGCTAAAGCAAATTGTTAGTCTGGTGTGGTGGCAAAGACTGTTTTCAAAATATTTTTTTTGTGGATGGAAGACCGATTGTGGGACTGACAATCTGGTCCATTGTAAAGCTGAAAATTATGCCTCTTTATCAGGGAAGACAAGCAACAAATGCTGATAAAACTACCAGTGCGCAAACGCTAGTTTTTGACAGAAAAAAAAAACAGTAAAAAGCACTTTCAAACACTATGGCAGCCCCAATGGAAAAATAAACACAATTTCACCATAGAAAATATGTTATCAGTTAGTTTACACTACTTTCAAACTGACAGAAAAAAACAACTGCTCCCTTTAAAAGTAAGTTGCTGTCTTGAGACAGTCCATTAAAACACAACAATCCTTGTTTTAAAATAACTTTCCTGAAGAGGAGAGTAATAAAATATCAGTAAATATAAAAACATTGGAGTTTTCTTTTCTCAGTAGGGAAGTTATCTGCCAAGCAAAAGAAAGCACAACCTGATCATTGATCCTCAAAAGCCTCAGAGGAGAGTACACTTCAACGACAAGAAAGCTGTGAAGGGCTTTGCAAACAAACTTGTCTTTTAGTCAGCTCAGCTTGAGCTTCTTGACAGTTTTGGCATATGGAAGGTACCCTGAAACTTTGGAGGCTGGCTGTTACATCCTTGGCAAGATATAATCTATATAACTAAGGTTTACCATAGCGCTGATCAAAATAAAGAATGTCTCTTATGCTGGGTAGCATTTAACATCCCCCATGAAAAGCTATTATGAGGTGTCTTCAATACTGACTGTCTCTCTCTTTTTCCACTAACAGCCTCATCCATAACATAAATCTGTATAGACTGGCTCAACTGATCACTACTGTCACTGACTTCAACAAAAAAATAATGAAGATACCACAATGGACTGGTTAGTCAATTCGATGCCAGGTAAAATCTCTAACTCCAGGACTCTCTAAGACTCTTTAAGTGAACATCTCCCGAAATTTGCCATAAGAAAGCAAACAAAAGCCCAGACACAACACCATTTTAATGTGATTCATAATCTGCCAAATTTCAACAAAGACACATTCATCTCATACCGAAAATAATATAACTGGACTGACCTAAAGCACCTACCACTCGATGGCACTCTCTTAAATAGGATAAATGCTAAATGAACTGTCCAGCTTAGAAAAAAACTGAGTTAAGTCAAATCCTGCCTCCTGACTATTCAGAAGCATCAAACATCTCATGAAATGTACAGATTATGCCTGGAAAATGGGTGGCATGATGCCAGGGCACTTCTACAGGCTAGGCTCTTGTAAAGGCTCCAGGGCCATTAGCCTAGTACACACCTATGAACTTATGAACCTATGAAAACTTGGGTTACAAAAAAAAACTCAGCCAAACTAACAGAAATTCAGAGAAGTTAGAAAAACAGCCAAATGTCATGCTAAATTAGACAAAAACATATTGCATTAACCTCCAAAATGAAAATTATCAAAATCTAGATTTATTCTGTTTGCCATTAATTAGCTTTTAAATCCTGAGAATTCAAAATAGCCTTCACTTACACTCAAATCTAATAACTCAGTTGACATTGTTAATGAATTTTACTCTAAATTTATTAAATCAGTCTCTTCCTTATGCAAGAGTGCTTCACAAAATAATAGCATGAACACATAGCAAACTCTAATAACTGACTGCTATAATCAAAAAATGCTACTTAAACTAAAACCCACCTCCCTAGCACCAGATAGCCTACCTGGTGAATATCTAAAAATGGAGGTAGAGGCCTTAGTTTACTCAGTCATAATTCTAACAAACCATGGTGTCAAGAACCTTATGTACCTTTACTATGGAAAAATTGTCACATCTTCCCTATCCACACAAGTGGTTATTTTACCAAATTCACAAATTATAGACCCATTGCCATCCTCTACTATCAAAAATACTTGTGCATTTGACCTAGCTCCTACATTATATCACACAAAATGTATTCCTCTCTCCTTCACAGCATGTTTTTTGCCCAACCACACTACCTCTACCATCCTCCTTAACTTCACTAATATTATTAACACAAAAAGAAATGCTAGCAAACTTGTCTGTTCTCTTTCTTGATCTTTTCAAAGCTTCTGACACTATCCCTCTTCCTATACTCCTACAAAAACTCTCCACCCTCTATAATGGTTTTCAAGTTAACTTTTTAAGAGTCCCCAACAGTAAAATCTTCCACTGACATTGCATCCTTTGTCCCTGTTGCAGTTGGGGTACCACAAAGATCCATATTACAATGCATCCTGTTCAGCATCTTTGTTAATGATCTTGATCTGGGCATTAACAATGTTATCTTAGTACAGTATGCTGATGATTCTAACATCATCTGTTCAGCAAACAACCTTGATTCCTATAAAAACTGCCCCAGTAATCCATCACTTCCACAGAAAACTGTCTGACTACCTTCCAGCTCTTCCTAAGCCCTAACAAAAAAACTACTTCTCGTCACACAAAACATCTCATAATAAAGAAAGCGTTTTCACTATTAACTCTTTCAACGATACCAAAATAGAACTTGTCACACAAAGCAAACTACTAGGAGTTTACATATAGATGAAGACCAAAAGTTTGGCTTCCACATTCAACATACAGTGGAACACACACACACACACACACACACACACACACACACACACACACACACACACACACACACACACACACACGCACATGCAAACACATACGCACACATACACCAAACACCAAGCATTCTCTATAGGGCAAAACCCTATCTATGTAGAACTGCAAGGGGTCATATTGCCACTACCCTTCTACTACCTACCTCCTCCACTCAGCACCATTACTGAAAAACATCCAACTAAATCAGCTAATCAAGCTTGAGCACTGCTACAACAAGGCTACAAAATTTGCACCTATCCTTCCCCAGAGATCATCACAGTTTAGCCCTCAGACACCTACAGTGGCTTGAACTACTTCAGCCACTGACATGTTCCAACTCCCTCTTGTCCACAGTCTAATAAAGAAACCAAATGACTCTCCATCTCTGGCCAACCTTGTACAGCTGTACAAACCACACAGAAGCATGTGCTCTTCTGACAAATACCTCCTACATATATTAAAACCTAATAACTTTGCAGACTGTTCCGTCTGCTCTTTCCATAAACCAGAAACCTGCAACTCCATCTCCATAACACTAAGAGAAGACTGCTGGCTCAAATTCCACTTACTGAACTCTTGTTTCTTCAAATATGCTACAGCAGATTAGCACATCACTCTTCTTAAATCTCATCACTGCCCAACTTCGTCCATATTCTCCTCCTAGCTGTACTGTACCTCACCCCCCTCTTTTTTATATACTCCTTCCCCCTCAAAGACCCTTTTCTTCTATTTCTCAACTGTAGCTGTCTCACCACTATACCCTTTGTAAGACATATTGCTTTATAGCAGCAAAATGGCTGTCCGTATACCCTATCAAATCTGAAATGCAGTTCTTCCTCTTTTGAAAAATGTTGTAATAGTATTCTCTTTCAGATGTTAATGTCATTCTGTCTATTACTGTTGTTTGTACATTGGAGTCTTTATCCCTGGGCCTCAGCTGAAATTAATGCCCAGTTGGACTTTCTTGGTAAACAAATGCAATAAATAAATCAGTAAATAAAATAAAATAAATAAATATTGAAATTAAACTTAGACTTCCTGTTCTACAGTTTATTCACAGCCAGATGATAATCACACTGTGAACAGTCAACAAAACAAGGAAACCAAGGACGGTACTCAAAAAGCATACTACAGTAGATTCCTTCCTTTACACCATAAATACTCGGATGTGGGAACCAAGCATTTCTACACACACACACACACACACACACACACACACACACACACACACACACACACACACATGCACATGTACACATGCATGCACATATATACATACATGCGCACAGAATCAATTACAGCACTTGCATGGCTGCATACCTCCAATATCTGTTTGACATCAAGTGAATTAATACCTTCATAAATAATTGCCCAGAAATGTATCTCAGCATGCTTGTGTCAGAACTCTACAGTGCAATCCATTGCAAATCCCCTCTGTTCTCTCTATTTATTAGTGGACACAATCCCCAAAATCAGAAATGGATTTTTAATATTTCTCTTATATGCTTAGAAAGTTGTGAGAATAACAAGCTTTGCATTAGCAATCATTTTCTGAAGGATACAAAGGCTGAAACTTGCATGCCTTTCATTATTTAGTGATTGGAATCTACAAGTTTGTCAGGAAGACATAAATACCTCTCATCCACTTTGCTCAAAAATTATATACAAAGCCAGAATTAATGAAGGTAGACAAAGGACCCAAAAAAGGCAGATTGTAAATATTTTCTTTTATCTATTGCTAACCAAGTAAACCCATTAGACAATGTACTACTTTACAGGGGTATCTCAGCAGCAGATTGTCTTGTTTTACTCATGCAAAGTTGTACAGGAAGAAAATGGAAGTGGAAGGATTCAAACACTGTATTTTTCCTACATGAAGTAGTTTGTTAACAGTGTAAAGTCTTAAGTTCCAGGCACCACTAATTCACTTAAAAAGGTTAATAGAAGAATGGGTATGCATTTTCTAAACAATATAAACTATTCAACTCTAATAACTGGCATTATTAGTGGATTGTAATCCCCAGTGATTTATCAGAAATAATAAGCAACTGAAGGTCTGGCAGTTGGTGTAGAGGATTAATGCATTATGCTGTTAACAAGCTGCTACCTGTAGTTAAGGGTAAAGTGTGTGTTTCTTTTTACCTCCATTAGTTTACTGTGGGACTTTGGCCAAGTCAGTTAACCAGACACTGCTCCTAAGCTGTCTGCTGCCTGCCCTTAGGAAATTAATACATTAGGCAAAATTCAAAGTAGCTGTATTTTCTTAATAGTAGAATCTATGAAAGTATAAGAGCTGGCATTGCTGATTTAATCCACTGTCCTTTAGAGGTCAGATGTGCACATGCACACACACACACACACACACACACACACACACACACACACACACACACACACACACACACACACACACACACACACACACCACACCACAAGATAGCTGGGACCCCCCCACCCCAAGCAATTGCAATGCTCAGAAAAAACTGTGCTATACCAATCCTGACTGAAAGAATCTCCAGGAAATATTTGGGAGATGTGAGTGGGATAAATATTTTTTGTTTCTTTTTCTTTCTGTTTTTTAAACATTTTATGGGGCTGCCAACCAGCAGCTTGTCTTAGGCAGCTGCTTAGGTCACAGTGTGTTTGATCTAGGCCTTGATAAAACAGCGCCCTATCACACACCAGGGTTATTATGGAGCATGTGCTTGGACTTCTGAAGGCATACATTCACTTCCTGAATGTGTCCTTGGCACATGCTAAAATTTTACCTGCTATCATGCTTAAGGAGGCTGACAAGGGGGACAATTTCAGGAATGACAGCTCCCAGCACACCAGGTGATGGAATAATATGCCGTATTCAACTGTATACAATATACCAATGACTCAACATTAATATGTACCGCCTCCTCGCCTGTAGAACTTCAAACCAATACTCAAAAAGTATTTACCTTAGTTGAAAACTGGTTCCATCAATGCTGTCTCCTCCTTAACCCTAAAAAACCCAAACTACTATTGTTCACTCCCACTCAGAAGTCCCCTGCTATTAACTTCACAGTTATATCTAATAATGGTACTGAAATAGCTCCTGACATGACCACTAAATTTTTAGGTGTAACAATTCACCACATTCTCAAGTTTGACACACATATAAACCAATCTATTAAATCAGTTAATACAAAACTTGGTTTCCTTTATAGACTTAAACCCTTTCTTACAGCTTCATCTAGGACTACTATTGCCCAAACTCACTTAATCTCCACCCTTCTCTATGCCTCCCCAATTTTTACAAACCTCTGCAAAAGCAATATCAATAAATTGGCAACATCTTATAACAACATAGCCAGATTTGTCATTGGAGCCCCATTAAAACCCATCACTGCCAAAATCTTAAAATACGAGGATGGCTGGTATTGCAAAGTCAGCTTCTTATCCAGCAACTTACTATCATTCAAAAGATCATGCATCATCCCACAAATACTCCCATACTCTGTAACCTTATCAGCCCATATAAAATCCTTACAACCCGACGATCAGCCAATTGGGTACTAGTAGCCACCTTAAAGGCTCAATTCTTGGCCCTCTCTTCTTTTCAATTTTCATTAATGATCTTCATACTCATATTTCTCCTGCCAGCTGTATACAATATGCAGATGATTCTACTTTAATCTGTTCTGCCTCATCCCCCTCTGTACTGCACTCTCTCACCCAAAACACTTTCAAAACTGTGGAGATGTGGTTCCTCAAACGATGCTTAATTTTGAACCTCAAAAAAAACAAATTATTACTTTTTTCACCAACCCGAAAATCCTCTCCACTGAACTTCTGTGTCACATCAAATAATTGCACCGATATCACACAATCCAACTACCAAACTCCTCGGAGTTCAGATAGACAACAATATGACCTTTGACACGTACATCAACAATACTATAAAATTAGTTAACAGAAAACTAGGCTCCCTCTATAGAATTAAACCATTCCTTACTCCACTTGCCAGAACTTCCATTGCTCAGTCCCATCTTATTTCCACCCTCTTGTATGCCTCACCTATCTACACTTCAGTGTCCAAAACTAACCTCAGCAAATTGTCTGTTGCCTACAACAATATTGCCAGATTTGCCACTAACTCTACTTTTAGAACACATCACTGCCAAAACTTAAGGCAACTACGATGGCTTGAACTACAAAACCTAATTCTATTTCACCAGCTCTCCTTAGCCCACAAAATCCTTTACAAACCCACAAACACTCCCATTCTCACTTCACTTATCACTCCTTACTGCAATCTTAAAAGCCTTCGTTCCTCTGACAAACTACTTATATCCACTAGTAAGCCCAATAACACAGCCTGCAAATCCTTGTTCTCCAACACAGTAGGAGAAACTTGGAACACTATTCCTCACAATCTCAGAGCAATCTCCTCTCTTCCCTGGTTTAAATCCCAACTCAAAACTCACCTCAAAACCCACTGGGTCTGCCCCTGTAGCAACCCTGACTAGTTTACATTGGGTATCTAGGTACTCTCAACTTTTCTGCTTTAACTAACTAGCTTTCCTTGTGTATCCAGGTACTCTCAACTTTTTGCTTTAAGAAACTCTTAACAAAACACACTTTTTTTTTCTCATCTTCTGTTTTTGTAGTTGATATCTAATGTATTTTGATGTATACACTATATATATGCTTAATTTGTACCTGTTCTTACTAATGTTTGCAATGTGGAGCTTTTCTACCCGGGCCTCTGCTGAAAATGGACATATATCCAGTTGGACTAGCCTGGTCAACAAATGTAAAATAAATAAATAAAATTAAATTAAACTCCAACAACAAATCCTGGGATTGCCTGTTTACTAACTCTGTTGGAAACACTTGGAACAAACTTCCAAGTGAACTAACATCCCTTTCATCCACCCCACTTTTCAAGAAGCAACTAAGAATCTTCCTAAAATCACAATGGCTATGCCCTTGCACCAGTCCAGACTGATACCATCTCCTCTTGCCTAACCTCCATTAATGTCTATTGCACCTACTTGCTGTTGTATGTTTTCTCTCTATCTGTTCTACAGAAGAAGCACTCTTCCCATGGAACTAATATATTAATAAACCTTCTGTTGCCTTGTTCCTTCACTATGTGTTCTACTGAAAACGTACACATCCTACACAACCTATATATGTAAAAAAAAAAAAAAACATTTGGGTCTGTTTATAAAATGTTTTTACCTATGTCTGGCAATAAGTGTATTTGTTAAATGTTATGATTTAATTGCTATGTAATTGTTGTACTTGCTTTGGAGCTTTTCTCCCCGGGCCTCCGCTGAAAATGAACATATATCCAGTTGGACTATCCCGGTCAAAAAATGTGAAATAAATAAATAAAATAAAATCAGTAATTGAACCAGCAGCAAGGGATAAACATACTAAATGGAGATAGGCTCAGTATGCAGCATTGATGGCAAAGAGTCAGTGGTTTGCAAAGAGCTTCAGCCCATAGTGCAGCAAATACACTACAGTAAAAGTGATGCATGCAAACCCAAAACTAGACTGTGTTTACTCATGTATAGACTAGCCACACTGTGCAACAGACATGGGCAACCCATCTGCCAAAGTAAAGAGGACAGGGCACAATTATCATTATTTGCACAGGTGAGGGAGGGATCACAGATGTGCAATGTCTTTCACAAGGAAATGAGAGAATGCTTTACAAACTTATAAGTTATAGCCATACTATGTGTATGAAAGTATGAAATGGGGCTGGAGGTAGAATTTGAAAAGGCTTTGTGATGGGCCGCTGCCACTTATTGTCTGAGTATATGAGGCACTGGTGGATATAGTGGTGTGTGTGTGTGTGTGTGTGTGTGTGTGTGTGTGTGTGTGTGTGTGTGTGTGTGTGTGTGTGTGTGTGTGTGTGCGTGTGTGTGTGTGTGTGTGTGTGTGTGTGTGTGTGTGAGTGTGTGTGTGTGTGTGCCTATATATGTGTGTGTGTTTATGTATCTGTATGCTCGGCCACAGCCTCAGTAGTAGTTGCAGAACAGTGTCTCCATCTAGTGGACAGGTGCAGTTGATACATGGTAGATGGCTAGCCTCCCAAGTGTGCCCCTGCCCATGACAATTGTCTACAACAGGAGATGCATGAGTAGTAACATGGCCACGGTCAGATGGTGGTGTGCTACATGACAGTGAATGTCCCGATTTACCAGGTATACAATTACCACAAATGGCTGTAGTTACCTTGAGAACCAATAATGCTGTGGAAGTCCTGATGCTGCATGCCCATGGCATTACCCATCCATCCCCAAACTGGCCACCATCCATGGAGTTAGCAGTGGATCTGCTGCATGGACAGAACCTACCCCACAGTATGTGAGCATTAGAGGACATTTTGCATTTCAGTATGTGATTGAATCCAGAAAAATGGTGGCAAAGAGGACATAGGTCATAGATTAGTACTAAGCTAAGTGTCTTTGTTCGGCCATTTTAAGCATAGCGAGTTACCCCATCTGAGAGTTAAACCCTGCACCTTTTGTTTACAAGGTAAACACCTTAACCATTATGCCAACCTCCCACCCTCCATACACCCCCCCTGGATGGCATCCTTCACCATCTGCATTATCCACATCAGCGAGGAAAGGACTGTGATGTCAGCACTATCAACTGTGGTGACACTAGACTGTGCTTTCACGATGACCTTGCACATACATTGGGTCACACCTCTCAACACAGCTAATTCAGGGGAAGGTGATATCCAGGTGTCTGATATGCACCAGTACATATCTCCACATGTTCACCTCTTACCTTATGGGGCTTTTGGCAGACATTAATGAATGGTTTATAGGGGGCATCACACTGCCCTGACTGTGAGCGTCCAAAGTAACATGACTTCCTGGCATGGTATGTGTGTGTGTGTGTGTGTGTGTGTGTGTGTGTGTGTGTGTGTGTGTGTGTGTGTGTGTGTGTGTGTGTGTGTGTCTTGGGTGTCCACTGGCACAGAAGCTGAGTCTGTGGTCTGTGCAGGGGGGCCAGTGTTCATACTCCTGGTAAACAACACACACTGTACCCGCTGGGCATGCCAGCTGATCAGTGCTCTAGTCATCATTGTCAGATGTCCCTCTAATTTCAGGTAGTGAAAGTTTCACAGTGGTAGTGTTAGATAGAGATATACATGCAAACAAAGTAAAACACAAAATCCAGTATAAGTATAACTTCTAACATACTCTTAATACAAATTTAATACTACAGTGCTACCAACAGTACTGAGTAGCACCTTACCTCATGCAGGTACCCTTGAGGTTGTACTCCTGATCTTCCTATAAGTTCTGAAACATTCAGCATTAGTGAGATGTGCAGTGAATAGTGGATCAATGGAATGTAATCATACCTTATTACAAGAATGTCAGTATTCATCTGGAGCATCACCAATGGATATTCTAGGGGTACTTCACAGCTTTGTTCTGATGTTCAGCACAATGCCATCAGACTGTGAGGGGTTGGGAGGGTGGCCTAATGATTAAGGTGTTTGCCTTACAAACACAAGGTGCAGGGTTCGAGTCTCACAAGGGATAATTGGCTAAGCTTAAAATGGCTCGCAAAGACAGTTAGCTTAGTACTAACCTATGAACCTATGTTCTCCCCCTGACAGATGTCAGAAACTCCACTATAAAAAGAAGAATGGTCCGACTACCATGGCCATGGCCAGTGTGCTAAAACCAGAAACTTTAATATACAAAGATTTAAAAAAACACATATATAAAAACAGTAAAATGGGATTAGGGCTTTCACGCACTAGGTGCTTCTTCAGGTCGAATTCAAAAAAAGTCCTCTTCCAATATTACAGACAAAACTTCATTCACAAAGTTAATTAAACCAATAGAAACCATGCAACCTAAAAGCCTCCAAATCTGACTAATAAAACAAAGAGCCCATTCAAGCAATGCAACCAATAAGGACATAGTTGCAAAAGTGTCAATGAAACAGCCTGCGAGCCTTTAATGCAGCTTTTAAAGGGACTATGCCATTCAATCCTAGAACTTTATCCACTTGCAATTTAAGAATCCATCTCGTCTCTGCTAACTCAGTGATATTAACTAAATCTCCACTCCTTTTATTCTTAACAATCAACTGTAAAACCATAAGTAAAAAAGTGTTGTTCATTCACAGAGATATGCTTAGTGAGGGCATTACACATTGCTCCAGTCTGTATGCCAGTAATTTGCTTGAGAAGCCTTTCTTTGCTATCTCACTTCAGCTAAGCTTACCCTCTCTACCACTTACCTCCTCCCCTCTTTCATGTATGGGACACCCATCTTTACTAATTGTCAAGCCACCCTGAAAGCTAAACTAGCATCCTGCTACAATAAAATCTCCCAAGTTTGCTACTAGCTCCAAATCCTCCTCTCACCACTGTGATTCTTTACAGTCCTTGAAATGGCTGGAGCTCCTCAATCATCTCTTACATCGAACTCTCTATTGCCCATGAACTCATTTTCAAGCCATCTCAATGCCCCTTCCTCTCCTCTGCCCTTACTATGCATCTTACGGACCGACCTCTCAGGTCCAATAACCAGAACCTCCTAGATGTATATAAACCATCACGTACTCCTGGCCAACTTCTATTGTCATTCTCCCTAGTTTGGAAATGGAACTGTCTTGCTCCCCATATTCGAACCACCCTGAACCTCTCCAGTTTTAAAACTTTACTCCATTCTTATGGCTCTTCTACTTGGGAGTGTTACTGCTCCCACCCCTCCTAACTTACTCCCCCTCCCCCTCTTCCACTTCCTTCAACCTTCTCTCTCAAAACTCCACCTAACACTAGCCTTCCTGCTTTCCTCCTGCTTCTTTCTCATATAATTCCCTCTCCCTTTTAAACTTATACAGTATAGTCATTTGTTTCCCACACAAAACAGAATGCTTTATTATCTCATGAGGGTTGAACATCTATAATTATCACTACACAAAAGATATCATTACCTCTATCTCTGTATCAATAGATGTCTATTAATTTTTATGTTGTAAATTTTATGTTGTAAAGGTTTTTGTTAATAACTTCTGCAGATTTGTTCTGTTGTGATATCCTCTATTAATTTTGTATTTCATTTTGTATTAATTCTTGCTGGTCTTTGTTTTGTATGTATATACATGGAGCTTTTCTCCCCAGGCCTCCATTGAAAAAGGGCTCATCTCAGTCCAATGGAATTTCACCGTTAACAATCTGCAAATGAATAAATAAATAAACAACCTATTGGTCTTACCAACATAAAAATGTGTACATACTCCACAAATTGCAATGTACACTAAATTAGTGTTTTTACAGTCTGTATACAGCTTAGGGGTAATGCTAAATCCACATACTGGATGATTAAAAGTGTTACAGGGAGAAATATGAGCTTTACAGGAACAGCAAGAAAAACTGCTTTTTCTGTTCAAACTGGATGTATTCCTTGTCCTGGGACCATAACAAAGCTGTCTTTTACAGAGACAAACTATTTTTGAAGCAAAAACTCGGCTTATCACCCACTATACGTTTGATGTTGTTGTCAGACAGAAGTATGGGCCAGTTCTTACTGCTAATATCGCAGATCTTATCCACATCACTAGAATAGATCAAAGTCACTCTTGTTTTACTTTCCCCAGTATTCCATTAAGTCAGTGGCAAGGGTAAATCATTGTTATCCCCAAGAGAATGTGGTTTATCTGACGTAGACCTCAAGGCTGTAACCTCAGTGGATGTCCTCTGTACTTCTCTCCAGGGATAACCTCTATCAAAAAAATTCTTTTTGAGACTCTCAGATGCTTGAATACACTTATACTTATTGGTGTGGAGCTGAGAAATTCTGAAAAAACTATCACTTCAACACACTGCTATAAATATGTCAGGAGTGTATGGTTGTTTGGTGGAGTAAATTATTCTTCCAACAGTCTTTCCTAAATAGTTCAGTGTCTATGGTCCCACTATCATTAATCCACAATCAGACATCAAGAAAATACATGAAATGCAAGATAGGAAGTACTAGCTTCAAGAAAAGCAATAAAAGCATGCAGTCTCTCCAAAGTACCACTCCAAAGCAAGAAAATGTCATCCACAAAACATTTATAGTACTTCACTTGCCTGGAAAACGTGACATTGGTCAAAACATAATTATTCCCCCACTGTGTCATCACAACATTGACGTAGCTGATGGTAGATGGAGTGACCATTACTTTGCCAATTTTTTGGAGATAAAAGCAATCCTCAAAGATGAAAACATTATTTTCCAAAATAAGCTCAAGCAAAAAACAAATAAGGGTAGTAGGGTTGTTTTCATATGTCCCTTTAACACTGAGAAAAGTTCTAACTGCTTTCTACTCCCATTTTATTTGGTATTGCAATAAAGAGAGTATATACAGTCAAGGTAACCATGTACAATCCTGAATGTGTGCCCAAAGTATTCAACAATCAAGGTAATGCCTGTAAAAAATGCTGAGTGTCTCTAAGAACGGTAGGGACAAGGTCAACAAATGGAGCTCAGTTTGCTTTCCTCAAATATAGATAAAGGCTCTGTGAGACATCCATGGTCCAAAACAATGGGCCACATTGGTGGTTTCTCAGGATGCTTATGAATTTTGGGCAAAACATGTAGCATTGGGATCGAGAGATTAGTCACTACCAAAAATTCATACAATTCCTGGGTAAGCAGCCCAGACATAAGGTAGTCATACAGTGCCACATGCACCGGTCTGATAAATCGATTAATGTCACTTCTTGAAACCAGAGAATAATGACACCATCCTAAAGCATCTGTGTCATACTATCAATGTACACTCCCCTACCAATAACAACAGTGGCATCCCTCTTATTAGCAGGGTGAATTTGTGTGTTGTGGTTGTTCCGTAACTCATTTAAGGACAGTTTGTCCTCTGGTGACATATTATAGAAGTTCTGGGAGTGTGCTTCAGTTAATTCTTTATATAAATCCAATTCACAAACTCTCACAAATGCTTCAACCAAGGAATGTACATCAGGGATAAAAGTACTAGGTTTCCTGAAAGTGGTGCTAGTATTACTTAAGCAACCCGATGAATAAATCTAAGCATTGTATTTCTTGCAAACAACATGAGGTTCAATAATACATCACAAAGCTCAGACTCTCTTGCTGGGATAAAAGATAAATCTTTATCCAAAAGTTGCATCTGCTGCTCTGTTAATGAGGATAAATTAAAAAACAAGAAATCAGTACTTACTTCCCTTCTGTTCCTGTTCTGAGGAGGGAGTCCTGATCCTTAGATGTCTTCCTCCTCTTTTGTTCCAGGCTCTTTGAGCATCCTCCTCTCTGTAACAGTGGTTATTTCACAGGTACTGATAGCACTGGAAAAACTGAAGTGTAAGAACCTGTGTTAGGATGTTCTTTCCATCTTGCCCCGAACTCAATAGTAGTTACATAAGATTTCCTCTGATTATTAACAGTCAAGTTGCTTTGAACGTCAGCAACAACTGTCTCAGTGGAAGTTCCAGCCATTTGTTCTGTGGAGCCCAAAAACACATCATGTGCTTTAGTAGAGGTGTTACATGGCCAAATAAAAATATTCCCTCTCTTAAAATCTAAATAGTCACATTCTAACTGCTTCTTCTTAAGCTGCTGTAATCTGAAGTTATACTCTGAGATGATACTGTAAATTACATCCAGTCTGGTCTGAAAAAATTCAGTCGCAAATTTCTCGTTAATATCCTGCTGTAGAGTTACCATGATGGTAACTAATTCTGCTTCAATAGGTTTGAAAAAAATGACGAAGAGCCTAATGTAATTGAAGCTTAACTCGAGATTTAATGCATGCCACCTTCTTAAAAGTTCAGGGTAAGTCTCACAGTAGCTGGGCATATGAAGAATTCTGGGTCCTCTATGAACAACTCTGTGAGGCAGGCAAGCTTCGAAATATAAACTCCACCGTATCTGTCCTTACCTTCCTGTGCAAGATGTAGAGCCGGTTTTTCAGTGTGTATGGTAAAGGCAGCATTGACATCAATGACAAGATCCAGCTACACACACTCTCAGTAGGGCCACTCTGCAGCATCCTACCCAAAAATCATGGAGTTGGAGGGCCTACAGTACCACCCCATTTTCCACATCAAAGACTTTGGCTGTTTGTCTTTTTTTTTCCTCTGGTGAGACCTCATTTTCCTTCACGTTTCCTTGCCATACATATTACTGTGGGTATGAAAAACATTTTATCATTATGGTAGTATTGACTGCCCACCCACTACCTCACTGTATACCTCCTTGATGGTGTTCCTCACTGAGGGTGTTAATCATACATGTAGGAATCCAAGTATTCGCTTTTAACACTGTCAGGCCTGTAAGCACCAGTGAAAGCATTCCCCTCCTACCAAAAAAAAAAAAAACATAGCAGCACAAACAGGCTTCCAATTTGCAGGTGACTGTATTGGCAGAGTGTTCCTAAATTAAATCCACCCATATGTGGTGAAAACATATCCTGTACACTTGAAAATATGAGTACCATCCTGTCCCATCTCAAGATGGCCTTGTGTCCTTTAAGACCCTCACTGCACAGTTGTTGCTGGGCATGTTTCTTATTAGTCTTGATATTAGACCTCTCAACTGTCCCTATTTTGGAGGAATGTTCCTCTTTTCAGGCTGGATTTACCTCTTTACAAATTACCCCTATTTTTGTAGGTATGCCCCTGTTTTCAGGTTTGGGTTACCCCTTCATACAATTCTCTAAATCTCCCTAATCGCATGTGACTTTTAAGCTGTCTAGTGCATAGAAAACCACACTACGAAACCAACATACTAATGGCACCAACAATCTGAATAAAGAGGACACACATCTTACATCTCCCTCTTTGTAAAGCAAATATAAATAGCTTTATATACTAGAACTTTGCAATACAGTTCAAAGTCTAAAGATTTTACACTGCCTTTGAAATTGTGCTTATATTTTTCCATCATTTTTTTCATTCATTTTTTGAAAACACAGTTAGTATCCTACCATCGTACTGAAATAAGGAGGAGTAGCGTGTTATTAAGTATTCAGATTTTATGTTAATTTGATGCTCAGATTTATAGTTGGATGAGCCTACTTTTCAAGGCCCATTGTTCTCATTTTCACTGTCTGCAGGTTGAGGGATATGCTTGATATACTTTGTGTACAACAGTATCTTAGCATCTGTTATTACTTTTTCTCCTTAAGCAAAGCTCTCACAGTTATTACTATACTTTTCAATGTCATGTGGCTGCAAATGTGAACTCTGATGTATCTGTAAGTATTACTGTAAAAGAAAGAACACACAATTTCAACAAGCTGGAATTCAGCTTTTCATAGTATTCATGCCTGAAAACAGCTGTAGTTAGTTTTCGTATTGGAGTGCTCTTACTTTACCCCCATACTGCAATGGTGCTCTGCAGCCTCTTGTGTTTATACCATGTAAATGTCAGCCACTAGGCATGATGTTAATGCAAATTAGGCCTTGATTTGTGAATGACTCTGAATCAGGCAATCCACATATTGCACTAATGAGCAGAATGTCCTGCAAAGTTCTGTACAGCATTGCATACATTCCTGCATACCTGCAAGTTGCAATACATATGCTCATGTATGCAAAAAGTGCATGCAGCTTCCATGTTACTTCCAGCCTCAGCCTGTGAAGGCTGCAGCCACCCTTAACCACAAGTAGTATCATTGCAAAGCATGTGCCATGCGGTTGAAGTTTGGTTGCCATGGTTCATATCTCCAAATTCTGTACTACAGTACTTAAAATTGGTCTGATCTGTTACCAACCCTGCAATGAATGCACTGCTCAGTTGCTCAACATTACACAACTGATCTTGCAATGGGAAATGGGTGTTACATTAAGATCCAGTAAGGACTCTCTTGTTGGGGTTCTGTAGAATGTCTGTTGCTTCTGATGTTTGCAGAGCACCCTGATAGTGTATAAAGGAGATTGCAATGTTTCTCTGTTTCCTCTGTATAAATAACCCAGACCATTTGCTAGGGCTTTCCTATCGGAGTCCCCAGTACGAACTGGATGCCGGGCATTGTCTCACCAAGACAGTGATAGAGGCCACTGGTACACCACAGACTGGCAAGCAGTGCCAGCACCATTACAGTAACCTGAGGGGTGCCATCCCGACCTTCTTTATCAGTGGGAACAAGAGGTCAGTAAGAGTGCTCCGGGCATGCACTTTAACTATATATTTTTTTTCTTTTCACCTACAGTTTGGACTATATAGTACTAATCTCTGTCTTTTCTTCTCCCTTAGCTTCTAATAGTCTATAGTAGAATATTAGAAGCAATATGAAGGGAGGTTACAATGCTTTTCTAGGTGCAGGGGTGAGTAAACCTGTCATTGACTATTGAAGAATTAACAATGACATGCATATATATATATATATCTATCTGTCCATGAATCAGGACACCCACTCTGCCTCTTTGGATCTACCTGAGTCTATCAAGATACATCCATACACCATGGTTTTGGGCAACTTTAACTACCCATACATTGACTGGGTAAATTAGCCATAGTCAAACTCACAAGGGGTGCCAACATTCTGGATCTAGTGCTTACCAATATGGGGAACCACTGTAGCACCCCCACTGTGAGGTCTTCCCTGGTGAGATCTGAATACAAATCTCATTTGAAGTAACAATCACACCTGATTCCCCCCCTCCCCCCAGCAGCAACTAAATTAAAAAAAAACTTCTCCAAAGCAGATTATAGCCTCTTATGGGATGGTATAAATAGCTTCATGGCACCTCCCCCCTCAGATGGAACTGGCAACTATGCCAAGTTCATCACCAATGCTTTATACAAACACCTACTTAACTCATTGACTTGACTGTTCCTGAGAGGACCTAAACAAGTTCCTCAAGGAAGAGCAAACCTACTTGGTGGACAATTGCCATTAACAGGCTTTACAATAATAAGAAGAAATTGCTGTCTAAAAGTAAGAGGGAGTAAGCCCTAAACTGGAAACACTCCCTCCTTAGCTTAAACAAGCAAATAAGACTTCTTGTGAAGTCCTACAAAGCAAACTATGAATCCAAATTAGCTTCCTCAACTAAGGACAACCATAAGGCATTCTTTAGTTACATCTGTAACCTAAAAGGAAAGGCTCAGATTTGTGCTGAATTGGTAGTTAATGATATCACATATACTGAGTCTGTGGACATAGCTAACCTGTTGGCTGACAGGTTCTGTGAAAACTTCACTCCTTTGTCGCCGCTAAATGTACTCCTTGACATCTCTACCACCTGTCCCATACCTTGTATCTCTAAAGAGCAGGTTGTAAATGCCCTCTCTAAACCTAAAGACACAGCATCTATGGGACCAGATAACATCCAACTGTGTCCTACATTATCTCCAACAAGAATTAGCAACACCTTGAGTGCTCTTTTCAATCATAGTTTAAGCACCAGCTTCATCACAGCTGAATGGAAAATGGCCACTATTATCTTGCACAAAAGTGGCTTCCATTGACTCTGGGAACTATAAACCTGTTAACCTGACTAGCCTTATCTGCAAGACCATGGAGTGAATCATCGTGGACCTTATCAACAAAGATATAGGTAATCTCCAAACACTTGGCCCTACATAGGTTGGATTTATCAAAGGGAGATCATGCTTGTTAAACCTGGTGGACTTCTTCAAGATAGTCACCAAGGCCCTGGATGAGGGGAAATTTGTGCATACAGCTTACCTAGACTTAGTCAAGGCATTTGAAAGTATCCCCTAGTCAGGCATCATTGACAAACTCACCCAACTAGGTATCAACTCTTATATCGTTAGATGGGTCACTAACTGGGTCATAGATAGAATCAATATAGTCAAAATAGAGGAATCCACCTTCCACAGGTATCAGTCCTGGGACCTCTAATGTTTGGAATCTATTTCTTTGAAGTACAATCAAAAAATAAAGGTCTGTGGCTGACAAAGTGTGCTGATGACTGCAAACTGGAAGCAGTCATAGAATCTCCAAATGATGTTAACATCCTACAAGAGGGCCTTACACAGACAAATGATTGGTGCCAAAGTCATGACCTTAAACTCAATGCAAAAAAATGTATTATCGTCCTTTTCAGTAAGATCGATGTTCCTGCTAACTACCTCATCAGTAGCAACACCCTAAGTACACACTCAGTGGTGAAAGACTTGGTCACACATGTTGACAGTAACCTTACCTTTCACCACCATGTCTCCACAGTGATAAAAAGGGCTTTCTATATTGCTCATCTCAAAAGTAAGGGTAGTGCTTCCAGAAAAAAAGTACTTATAACTTCCTTGTACTTTTCCCTCCTCAGGCCAATAATTGAGTGCAATGTCTCTTTTGGTATGTACCTTTCCATACACCTGCAGCAACTGGAGAGACCACAATGGTTCCTCACAAGGAAAATTCAAGATCTTTAGCATCTGTCTTAAGTGGATCATCTGAACTCTCTGTCACTTTATTCTGTTTCACAAAGATACTCAGAGGCAATTTCTGCCTTGCATACAAGGCAATCTCTGATCCTGCTTTACTGGAAATGCTGCATATCCATAAGTCAAATGGTACAAGGGTTACTCGCTCTAAAGAACTTAGCCTGGTATGTGACATTAATAAAACCTTCTGGAGGGACAGATTTGTCTTCCAGAGGTCACTGCACCTTTGCAACAGACTCCCACTTCACATCAAACAGAGCACCTCATTGGCCCTCTTCAAACGTAATCTAGATGATAGGATGGGTAACCATAAATTCACCCTAGGGGATACAACTGTGTTCTTCTTGGACAGGGGCAATGGGTGCTGTTCTTGGAAATAAGGGTAGAACTTGTTTAGGCTTGTAAGGTCCCCACATGAGGGGTGCAGGGGGGCTTGCCCTCTGCATTAAAAATGTTTTCAGTATTTTCAGATTCAGTCTTTTGGTTTGTCAGTCTTCTGAAGTAGACCCATAAATATATATTTATATACATATATATATATATATATATATATATATATATATATATACATATATATGTGTGTGTGTGTGTGTGTGTGTGTCTACTTTTTTCATTGAAATCTCATTTCACTGAATTTCAATTCACCCTGACCAAATCACTGAAAACTCATTTCACTGAATCTCATTTCACTGAAGTGAAGTATAGCACTGTGTAAAGGACTGTAAGGCAAGTAAAAGCTCTATGCCCTTTTCCCCACTGTAGTGCAATCCTGGAGTTCAGATATATATATATATATATATATATATATATATATATATATATATATATATATATATATATATATATATATATATATATATATATATGTATATATATATATATATATATATATATATATATATATATATATATATATATATATATATATATATATATATATGTATATATATATATATATATATATATATATATATATATATATATATATATATATATATCTATATGGTTCTACCTGACTTCGCCGACAGCAGAAGACCGACAGCGGAATTCGAGCTCCAGAAGATAAAACGAAGAAGACCGGCGAATCGCGGGTTGCAGAACATCGACAATGCAGAAGACCGACACGACGGATGACAACACCGAGGATGCCGACATGGGGAAAGGCTGTGTGGTAGTGACGGACGCTCGCGAGGCAGGTAAGTGTGAGATTGACGGTCTGTGGGGATAGGGGTGGGTTAAGTGAGTTAGGGTTAGGATAGGGGTGGGTTAAGTGAGTTAGGGTTAGGGAAGCGATAGGGGTGGGTTAAGTGAGTTAGGTTAGGGAGATAGGGTGGGTTAAGGAGTTAGGGTTAGGGGGGTTAAGTGAGTTAGGGTTAGGAGCGGGTAGGTAAGTGTGCGAGTGACGGACCTTAGGGTTAGGTAAGGTTTAGTGTGGGCTTGTAATTTGGTGTGCTTGTGTTGTGTGTGTGGTTTGTGGAATGGGGATGTGTTTTGTTTTTAATAATTGTTATTGTGGTGTGTGCAGTGTATGGGGTTTCGTGTTTGTGTACCGTCGGTTATTTCGTTGTCGGTTATGTGTGGTTTCGTGTTTATGGACTGTCGAATATGTGGTGTCGGTGATGTGGTTGTCGGTGTTGTGTGGTTTCGGCTATGTCAGGTAGAACCATCTATATATATATATATATATATATATAGTTAGAAGGGGTGTGGGAAATACAGCCCCCCACAGTGGATGGTGTGGGGGGTGTATCCCACCACTTAGTTTGGGTATATATTGTCTTGGTCATTGGTGTTGTAAGTATGCATGTCTATGGTTTAAAATTTATTGTTTTGATGGTTTCAGTGAAATATAATATAAAACCAAACTAGGTGGGGGGCTATGCCCCCCAAACCCCCAATGTGGGGGTCTGTGTCCCCCACCCCCCCTAATTATATATACTAACTCCAGGATTGCACTACAGTGGGGAACAGGGCATATGCCTTTTACTTGCCTTATAGTACTCTACACAGTGCCAGCACTTCACTTCAGTGAAATGAGATTCGGTGAAATGAGTTTTAAGTAATTTTAACTTTCAGTGATTTGGTCAGGGTGAATTAAAATTCAGCAAAATGAGCTTTCAATGAAACAAAGTAGACCCATATATATATATATATATATATATATATATATATATATATATATATTTATATATATATATATGCCATTCTTAGCTGCTTGATGTTTGATCATAGCCATGACGCTGATATCGCTCAACAAGTAAGGCAGTTATTTTTTCCATTTGCCAGGGCAGCAAGCCTGCTGTCCATTCCTACAGCAGGTATCTGCACACATTTATACTGGGAGGGAACAGCAGGGCCACAGTAGTAATTGTCCTATGATTAAGACATCTGTGCGACACTATCCAACTTACTTTTACATAGTTGCATATCAGTGGCATAATAACATCTATTGTGCATAGGGAAGCAGCATCTATACTGGGTCTGTATTATAACATTGAAGTGTCAAAACTTTGCATGTTATAACATCGAACCCAAAACCATGAAAGCTGAAAACCCTGAAGACTGAGAACAGCGATTTTTTTCCCTTGGAAAAAAAATCGCTGTTCCAGTACAAACCATGAAACACACAAACACTACAAAGTATTTCTAATGTGGGGGGCTTCACCCCCACAACCCCCCTATATAAATATACCAACTCCGAGATCACACCACAGTGGAGGATATAGCAAAGCGTGGAAATGGCTCACGGAATTCTTTCCCTGGGAAAGAATTCGATGTTCAGTGGCTTCGATATTGTTAGTCTTTGCGATTTTGGGTTTGATGTTATGACATTCGAAGTTTTGACACTTCGATGTTATAATATAGACCCTCTATGCTAACATGTACTTCCATGCAGACACCTGTCATTGTCAAGCAACAAATTCAGACTGTGTATTAACAACAACATGCATCCAGCTGTCACAATAGCTCATCAGGGAGTGCAGTTGTCTTTTGTAGTTCAAAATGTACAGGTATAGGTTCCAAATCACGCAGCAGTTGATTTTCTTCCATCGATGTGCAGCACACACATATGCAAATGGGGCCCATAGGTGGTTTAAATACATGTGCACCAACAGATAGTACACATCTGTTAGATTTACTTATATTTTTCCCAGGAGTAATTCTGAGGTTGTATATTTTATTGCTTATATTATACTGTATGCAATTGTTTGTTTCCATCCCCCCACCCTCTTTGTCATTAATGTTAATGTTTGAAGCATTTCCTTGTTGTTTATTTTGCTGTTTCTCTTCATTTGTTTTCATTTTTATATAGCTAGATCCATTGCATCACTGTGGTCCCACCCTACACCCACCTGCCAATAATGGCCAGCACCACCTCCCACATCCCAACAGCAGACTCCACAGATGTGCCTCACAAACTGCAGCTGTGAAGATATATAAACCCTTGAACCCTGCCCTTGGTGGGGCTTCAATGGTAGGGTCTGCTGTGATTCCCACTGGTTGCTCTAACAAGGGTGAAGACCCAATAATTTATAGAAGTTTTCTTTCTGACTTGGTTGAGATGCTGGTGGACAAGAGCTAGATGCCCACATTGGCAAACTGACTCCTTTTGTGGCATTCAGACTCACATCCCTGTCTCACACTGCTATCAACACCAGAGTTAGGGCCAAGTGGTGTAAGTGCCCAAGGTGAGGTCTAATCACCCACTGGTTCCCACATGGGCAGGGAGCCATTGATCCAAATACGCACTCTACCCTTCATCCTGATGTTCCCCTTCTTTTTGTGTCTTTGTTCACCATTCTTTGTTGTCCAATTTTCCCCATCATTATTGTCTTCCATCTGTTTTTCTGATGTCTCTGAAGCCACAGTGCTTCTTTTCCCACAGTGTACCAGTACCTCACTTGTCAGTCTTGTCTGTCTTCTGTAATTATTTGTGTGTGTCTGCTACCTACTCTACCACTCTATCTTTCCTTCTACTCTCCATACTTACTTCCCCAACTTATCCTCTCTTTATATTTCTATAGCTACATATATATATATATATATATATATATATATATATATATATATCTATATATAATGTGTGTATATAAATATAGGCACTTGTCCCAAAAAAATGTAACCTTTCATCCCTTATCAGCAGCTTGTTAATTCCTTAACATTTCCCTTTATTTGCTTCACTCTGTATGCTCCTCACCTTTCTCAAAACGTTCCTGTGATGAACCTCATCTCCCCTTTAATCTGGTCAAACAATAAATGAAATGACCCTGTGCTGACATTGTAAAACTGCTGCATGCATTTTCCATATTTCCACTTATGAGTGCGTGTGAGTGCACTGAGACACATCAGGATGCATAAATGTGCCATGTTCGTACATGTTTATTGTCACACACTGCTGCCACTATTCAGGGATGCAGCCTCTCACTGCAGTCATTGGTCTGGCAGGAATCCCAGAAGCTATTCAATGAGTTGTTGGTTTCACCCTGTTTTTCCATACTGTTTAACCTCACCCTGTATTTCCATATTGTTAATTCTTAATGAGCTGAAGGCCTCATCACACATGCTATGTAAGCAGTGGCCAGGCTGAATCCCAGGAAAAATATTCCTTGTACAAACATAAGAGAGCTTACATGTTAGGTAGATGTCCAGTCTGTTTAACTACCTGCAACCCATTAAAGTCAACCTGAATAACAGATTCTCAAAATCAGCTCATAACTATACTTTTGCTTATGCATCACTGTAATCTTGCATGGTAAACGCTAACGCAGTGCAACATGTTTACAATAACCATCTATTAGTCATTAAATCAATAGAATAGCTTGATGAACTATTATACCAGCAATAACCTTAAAACATTATAGTAATCTAAAGTCTTCCATTCCAGTTATAGAAATTGTAATGGTACCTCACAGCATCAAATATATTTGGCCATAGGTATAATAGCCTGTTCAGCTAGAACCTGATGATACCAAAATCTCCAAAAGAAGATTGAACAAAGCTATAGTCAAACTCAACATTTTGTAATCCTCTCAAATGATTCTTCTTACGTAAGTTATCCCTCTGTGCTGTAATCTGTGATGTTGAATGTCTCAAATTATAAGCAAATTTTCAAAAGCAATTCAACTGACAACTGCAGCTTCAACTTCATTCAAAGACATAGGGGTATCAGTCATAAAAACAGAGACTGTTTTGAGTGAAATCATTTGGCTTTAAGGAATTTCGGGAGATAGATGCAGCTCCAAATGCCAGATTGGTGAGGTGCATAACTCAAAGAATAATGAATGAGCAAAAATTCAATAGAAAATATTATGGAAGAGCTTCAGAGTACTGTGGCTCATCTTGTTTTACAAATGAAGACAAACAGGCGGGGTAGTTCGTTTATATGCTTTATTACATAGAAACACATCAGTATGGACAGCAGAAATGAAAAATATAAATGAACTGATTAACTGACAGACTACACAGACATACATGCTTACATCTGAACAGCTTACTACAAAATGGCAGTCAGGATCACACGTGCTCAGTATTTATACACTTGTGCAAGCCCCTAGAAAGCTTCTTAAAGGTATACATACATACATATTGATCTACATCCTCCCTCTGTAATGACTTGCCCACGATATAATGACATTTGAAAAAAAGAAACCTGCAATTGTACAGACAATAAGAATTAAACAGAACATTAATGTCCAAGTCGCTGTGTATCTGGAACATAGTCTGATAATGCGACCTGATCTAGTGATATAGCAATCAGAACTGGGTTTAACAACAGGGACAGTCATTGGTGAATAACTTGCTTCAGGAGTTTTGGGATTCTTGTCAGGAACAGAGATATTTACCAGAACGTCCTCTGGAACTGGAATGCTGGATAACTCACTCGGCGATATAGGGTCTTTCTCACAAGTACGATACTGCAATACAGGCTCAGACACCAACACCAAATGTTTCCAATTTCACCTAAATTCTGCTCCTTGCAATTCCACAATGTACAGTCTCAGCTCTAGACATACATTCTTCACAACTCCAATCCGATCAAAAGCTTTTGTCATCTGCATCCTCACCATCTTCCCTTCTATAATAGATTGAGCAGTTTGCTGGACTTAACATAATAGGCCTTCTGGGATAAGCACTTATTTAACAGATGGGCTTCACTGTTCTATTGTTTTTAATACATGGAACCAATAATGCACTACTAATTGGTACTGTTGTTCTGGTTTGTCTCAACAGAAGTCTCTGCGCAGGTGAATCAAGATGTTTATCATGAGGAAAATTTCTGAGATTCAAGAGATTCAAGAAAACACTGGTATTGTCTCATTTTGACTTCTCTAGTAATTGTTTTGCACTTTGAACTGCACATTCTGCCAAACCATTTGACTGCAGATACTCAGGGCTACTTATAACATGAGTAAAGTCCCACTCATCAGCAAATCTCTTGAACTCCTGGTTTATAAACTGTGTACCATTGTTAAAAATAACTTTGTGTGGACTACCATGGACTGCAAAATGACGGTTCATCTTACTAATGACAGTACTGGACGCTAGATGAGAAAGGTCAATCTTAAACCAATTGGAATAAGAGTCTGCTAACACCAAGTAATATTGACCATTCTGCTTGAAAATGTACTGTCAACCAAGGTAGTTCAGGAATCTGGTTTAGCTGAAGTGGTTCTTTCTGTTGATGCGGCTTAGTACTATTACATACAGAATAAGATGAAAGTGCTGTCTTGATATCCTGTGATATACTAGTCCTCTCACCCATCTTTTAGTAGAATCAGTTCCTGGATGGTCACAATCCAAGACAGTAATATACTCTTGTTGCTAGGACTTTGGAAGAATCATTTTTGGACCTTTCATGAGGATACCATCACCAAACAAAATCTCATCTCTGTAAGGAAAATAAGGTTGCACTTCCACTGGTAAGCAAGATTTCTTTGATGGCCACCCTCGACTGATGAAGTGGTTGAGCTTCTGAAGAACTGGATCTGTGGCTGTATGACTTCTAAGTTCATCAAGACATTTGGAAGAAAAATTTCTCACTTCCATAACTTCAAAATTAAGTTTCTCATTCTCATGCTGTTCAGTGGTGTTTCTGGTGATCTGGATAAAGTATCAGCAAGATAAAGAAGTTTTACTTTTGTGTAGACAAGACTGAAGTTATACTTTTACAATTTCAACATCATGCATTGCAATCTGTCAGGAGCTGTATGCATAGGCTTTCTCAAAATAGTGACTAGAGGTTCGTGATCAGTTTTGATCTGGATGGGTTTGCCATCAATATAATCATGGAAGTTCGAACATGCAAACACAGCTGCTAAGAGCTCTTTCTCTATCTGTGCATGCTTCATCTCAGTTTGGGTTAGAGTTCTGGATGCATAGTCTACTGGTCTACTCTCTTAAAGAATGACTGCAGCAAGACAAACTTCAAAGCATCACAAGAAAGAGTAAATGGTTTGCAAACATCATAGTATCTGAGAGTTGGTGGACTGGTAATTCTTTGTTTCAGGACATCAAATGTTGTCTGGTGTTGTTTTAACCATGACCAGAATACGTCTTTGCTTGTCAACTCTCTGAGTGGTGCTAATAGTTGGCTCAAGTCTGGAATGAACTTGCCTAGATAGTTAACTATGCCAAGAAAACACAAGTCTTGAACATTGTCTGGAGCTGGCATCTCAAGAATTGCTGTTTATTTGGAAGGATCTGGTCGTAAACCTGAAATGGTAAATAAATGACCAACATAAGTAACTTCTCGTAGCCTGAACTTACACTTCTGAGGATTCAGCATAAAATTCACTTCACGTGCTCTTTCCAGAACTTTCTTGAGGTTTCTGTCATGCTCAGCTTCACCACTCCCTCCTACTAGAATATCATCTACTATAATAGCACACGGATACCCAGAAAAAAATTGCTCCATTCATGCTGGAAGACTTCACTGGCAGAATTTATCCTAAATGGCATTCTCAAAAATCTGTACCTGCCAAAAGTAGTGCTGAAAATGGTTAGTAATGAGTATTTTTGGTCGAACAAAATTTGCCAAACTGAACTCTTTGCATTTAAGACAGGAAAAAACAGCGGCATTTGGCATGAGAGCTGAAACTTCTTTGACTGTATCCATTGGATGATGAGGTCTTTTTAGTACTTTGTTCAAATCTCTTGGATCAATATATATTCTGATATCATCTGAACTTTACTTATGAGCTATGACCATGAAGGATACCCATTCAGTAGGTTCAGCAACTGGACAAATCACATCTTGCTGCACCATTTTATCTAGCTCAGCCTTGACTCTGTTCTGCATAGGTACTGGAACTTTCTGGGCTGGTCTGACAACTGGACTGACCTCTGGGTCTAACTTCATGGAGTACACAACTGTGAGTTTGCCTAGTTTGTCTTCGAAAAGATTAGCGCATATAGAAAAAAACAGACTGGGTGAAATTAGAATAGTGGTCTTTCAAGCTAACATGATGGACTTCCTTATTAAATGAAAGCAGTCCCATTTTTAAACTGTCTCTAATGCTCGATGGATGACTGTATGTGCCTTTTGACCACATAAAACTGCAAGCCATAGCTGTTCCAAGCAGAGTAACATGAAAGGACTACTGAACTTTCAGTCTGAATTTCTTCACCACCATAAGCAACAAGATTCACACACTTTGGCAAATCAAGCTTCTCACCAGCACATACTCTAGGAAATGTTTCTGAAGACATAACATTGCAATTTGAACCTGTGTCAACTTTGAGCTCTATGGGTCTTGAATTTATACAAACAGTACAAAATACTTCATTCTTTGCCCATAAATCTGACTGTTTCATTAAGCACAGACACACCATCAACATAAAAAGTAGGGTCACAGCTTTCTAACTGATCAACTTGTCTCTTGGCATGTTCCCTTTTAATAAAAGAATGAACCCCTTTTGATTTACAAAATCTTTGAAAATGATTCCACTTTTTACATCCATGGCATTACTGACCAAAAGCTGAGCACTTTTCTGTTTTAGATGCATGATTGCCACCACGATTACAACAGCTGACTATGAGGCTACGTGAGGATATATGCTTTGAGTTTGCTGACTCACCCATGTGCTTCACTGAGAATGTACACACTCTGGAATTTGCTAGAAAGGTATGAGGTTTACCAGTGAGTGTTGCAAGGCTCATAGTTGCTGCCATGTGCTTGGATCTGTTTCTTTTAACTCTATAGCTTCTGAACCAGTTAAAAGTAGGCAGAATAAATGCCTTTGTACGGTCATTTATCAGAAAATGCAGCTTGTATGAAAATATCATACTCTTGCTCAAACACTCTCCAATTCTCAGCAATGTTATCATCAAAAACAAGTGGACCTGGTTTTCAAAATGCATCTGCCCTGTCAACACAGTATGCCCAAACACAGTGTAAATATGGCCCTTGTAATTATATACAAACATGCACACACAGCCAGTACTTGTAATAGCATTCAACTGCACAATAAACTCTTTGAAATATTGTACTTTGCTAAATATGGTTTCAAATGGCTGTATTTCACAAAATAACTGTACTTTAATACTGCACAAACATTCAAACACTTCATACACTTCGGGTGTCTTGAATAGTTTTAATTGTTGTTTCCCTTATTTTATTCATTTTATGGGATTTGGATGTTATTTTAAACATTGTCTGTAGTTATTTTGAATATTTTTATCAATATATTGCAGGTTCGGACATTTTGTTTAACTAGAAATTTGTTTAGAGAGTTCTGAGTGCTTTGTTTTATATTTTGTAAATAAGAGATCATTTAAGTAAGCTTTGATACCTGAAATATGTTTCTGACCTGTTTTTATGAGTTCTATGTGCAGTAGGGATGATTCATTCCTCTATATTCCTCCACCATTAACTGAGTGCCTCTCGGTCCTGAATCTGGATCCCATTCTGATAGCATGTCACTCTTCTTGTTTTACAGGTGAAGACAAACAGGCGGGATAGTTTGTTTATATGCCTTATTACATAGAAACATATCAGTATGGATAGCAGCAATACAAAATATAAATTAACTGATTAACTAACAGACTACACAGACATACATGCTTACATCTCAACAGCTAACTACAAAATGGCAGTCAGGCTCGCATGTGCTCAGTACTTATACAGTTGTTCAAGCTTCTTAAAGGTATGCATACATATTGATCTACAAGTACTATGGATATTGGAAGTGATGAAACAGTCTAGAGAATTCCTAGAAATTCAAGGAATACTAGAAAGTAAGTGATGTTGCACCCTCCCTGAGAGACATGAAACAGAGGAAACACCAAGGACTAAGGTATGCAGCAGTGGTATGTCCTAGACAGCTAATGTAACAGTGGTTTCCCAGAAAAAATACAATTTCTGTTTGTGATGCGTGGTCTCCTGGAGAAACACTTTATAGATTTTCTTTTTTTTTTTTGTAAAAGTTGAGTACATAGGAACAATGCGTCATATACAAAATAAGTTATTCTATGATGTCATAATAGAAACTGAATAATGAATAGCTATTAATTTAATCGAAATATAAATGGAAATAAATCTCCATGGTCAACTTTCAAGTTTGAAGTACTTACTCTTAGCACTTGAGAAAATGTACAAACTTTCATTAGAAACCAACCTTTGCCGGAATGTGATACAAATTAAGGAACCAAGAGGGAAAGTAAAATACAAGGCAATGTCCTAGAATGCAATCTTTGTTGTAAAATTGGATAGCTGCAATGATACTAATTGTAAAAAAAAAAAAAAGGAAAGAAAGAAAAAGGGAGAGAAAGCGTGCTTCCATTTGTAGCATACCCCCAAATGAGCTAAATATGATTAACAGCAATATCTGTTGATTCTGTTGAAAGATGTCATAAAGTGCGAGAAAAACAAAAATAACAAAGAAAATGGTGATTTGTGTAATGAAATAGAAAAAGAAGGAAATGGACAAAAAAAGAACATTTTATAGGATCTAAAACAGATAATATGGAAACAGAAGAAGGTGTTTAGACAAGTAACATATCAGCTATTGCAAGGTGGGTGTACACAAATAGAAGATAAGGACAATAAATGAGTAGGTAAATGATAAAGAAGAGGAAGAGAAGAAAGAGGCAAAGAACACAGAATGATGACGTCATAAGAATTTATTAACAGTTACTGTAAATACTATTAAAACAGATAAGAGGTGACAGCCAGTGACAAATTAAGTAGACAAAGACAATGAGATACAGTTTCTTTTATTACTGGTAGAGGAATGAAACTGGAGTATAGTTTGTTTTGTTCATAAGATACCTGGTTTGTAATGCAATATAAGTATGAGATAGCACATGAGAGTGAAACTTAGACTTGGTTTTATTCCTCTGACACTATGAAATGATTTAAACTATTATTATGGTTTTCATCCTCAAGTAAAATTGCCATTAAAGACTAGGGCATTATAGAGACAGGGGAAGTGATGTATGGTGACTGGCAGTTGTGAGATGGAAAGGAAATGAAAATTCTTTTACAGATTAAAACAAGACTAGAATTATTTTGGTTATGTAAGTATTCACATGAGTACAATTTATGCATGGTGCACAAATATGTAATTTTGGGGAGTAGAAAAAATATTTTGGTATCATAACAGATGTCTTGGAGGAAGAAAATTGAGGGAGATAAGAAAATATAACCATTGGGAAATTGACTAATGGAAACTGTTTTTTTTTTGTTTGTTTGAAAGCAAATAGCTTCATCTGAAGGAGAAACATATTCATTTATTTTATTTTACTTATTTATTTATTTATTTTAGATAATAAAGCAATCATATGAAATAGGACAAATGTATGTGAGAAAAATTAGTTTAAGAGGTTTTTAACAGGAAGTTAACAAATACTTTACACATGCCCCCGGATTTTCAAAAGCTTGCATGGAGTGCAAGATCGGTGCAGCAGCTCAAGCAGGCAATATGTCTGCCGTGCAATCCAGGAACAGCCTGCATGGGCGTGCACGAGCGCTCCTGCACTAATCTTGCACGGACTAAGCCCTGGAATGCAAATCACCCCATTTGCAGGTGAAATCCATGCAAATGAGGTGATTTTGCAATCCAGAAAGCTTGCAACAGTCCATGCAAGACCAGTGCTATCTGCAGAAATGTACTCGGTTAGTAACCAAGTACATTACTGCAAAATCCAAAACAGAGCTGTGACAGCCCCAAATAAAGGCTGCACATCATGTAGTAAGCATGCCAATGGCCAAGTATAAGGCCATTGGCATTGCAAACAAAAAAATAAATACAAAAATCAACTTTTATTTTTTTAGCTGATCTCGGCTGTTTAAGCATAGGGCAGCAGCGCGCAAACGGGATCAGGGGGAAATAATAAAATAAATCTAAAATAAGCATTCTAACTAAAATCAGTATTCTGCCATGCAAGTCAATAGCAGGCAGAAGACAACCTAGCCAGTGAGTAGTGGTTGCTAAGAGGGGAGGCTCAGTGTAAGACATGTAATTATGCATTACCAGGCAATCCTATGCAAATGAGGGGAAGGATAGTGAATCCCAGTTTTCCCCAGCATGTGAGTCAGGTTCCAAGAGTGTAAGAGCAGGAATAGCTTGGTGCAAGCCTAGGCATTAGGTGACATCATGGGGGTGTGTGCCAGGCATACTGTAAGGAGATTGGAGCCCTATGGCTCGAGTTTGCTCCTAGCTTAGCACAGCTAAGCTAGGGGGTGTGTCTAAACCTGCCTAGCACTCTTTACTAAGTCTAAGCAGGTACGTGCACCGTGCACCAGGTTTTACAGGAAGAAAAAATAAGTTAAACCAGGAAATAGTAGCAGTGTGCACATTTGAGCACTCTGTTTGAAGGCGAAAACAGCAGTAGGATGGTAATCAAGGAGAACTAGCTTAGCTGGCAGGTGAAATGTATCAGAATCACCCAATTACACAGGCAGCAGACCAGCCCAGCCCAGAAAACTACTATAAACTAAGCAAACACCTTCCCCTCTGTTTGTTCCCTCACTCTACACCACCGATGTAAACAAGCGGGGAACTTTTAACACTCACAACAGCAAAATAAAAGGGGCTGCAATAGCTATTCTACAACCTGTGGAAGAGGCTGAGGGTGGTGAGGATGTGAATGCTGTCGACCAACCCACAGTGAGGAGACTGAGAAGAGTGTACAGACCCAGGGTATCCTACCAGGGCCTACATGAGCTGGAGATAGTAGAGCGCTATAGGGTGGACAGGGACCTCCTACACCAAATTGTTGAGCTGTGCCGGCCACGCCTGACACACAGAACTAACAGAGGGGAACCCATCCCAGTGGCTACCAAGGTATGTGTAGGCCTAAGAATACTACCTACAGGTACCTTCCAAAGGCCAAATGGGGATATGATGGGATTTCACAGCCATCAGCATCCAGGGTACTAAACCAGTTCCTGGATGCCATCTCAGCACATGTCGGTGAGCAGGTATATTTCCCCAACACCCATGAAGTGCTGGCCAGCAATATGCAACTGTTCCAAATAGCAGAATACCCTGAGGTAGTGGGTGCAATGGACTGCATGCACATATGCATCAAAGCACTACCTGGTGAGCAGGGGAGGGTCTACATCAACCGCAAGGGCTTCCCCTCCATCAACTGCCATGTCGTGTGCGATGCCCAGGGCATAATAATGAATGCATGTGCTGGCTGCCATGGAAGCTATCACGATTCCCAGATCTGGCATCTGACACATCTGTACCAGAGATTTGCCAATGGGGACATCCCTCGTGGTCACCTAGTGGGGGATGCTGGATATGTACTGGAGCCGTGGCTGATGACACACATCAGAAACACACACACACCCGAACAAGAACTCCATAATGAGGCACATACATAGACCAGAATTATAGTAGAGCATGTGTTTGGGATGCTCAAATCATGGTTCCAGTGCCTGGACACATCCAGTGGAGTCTTGCAGTACTCACCAGCTACATGTACCCAAATTGTCCTTGTATGTGCCATGCTACACAATCTGATCCTGCGGAAACAGCTGCAGCAGGAACAGCACGGGGCAGGGCCACACAGCCCCCCACCATTGAAAGGCCTGCACAGGCATAGAGTGACTCAGAGGAGGAACAACCTGAGCATGCTCCAGGAGGCAGAAGGAGGCATGCACAGTATGCCCTGGCCTTGGCAAAGAGGCAACCTATAGCACATACACTGACACAGGAGGGATGCAGGGAATAACACCTCACTCCAACACTCACATACGGTAAAAGGGATGCTAAACATTACACTACCTGTGCCTAACCATGTGTAGGAAGTGTACTATGTGCATCCGACATAGGCAGCCCTGCAGCACCACCCTCAATACTGGGACACCCACAAGGTCAGTGACTCACACATGCCAGTCAGAGGGGGTCACATACCCAACAACAGTCACAGCCAGCAGGACAATTGTAAACAAACACAAACTAAGGCTGTGCTATGGCCTCTGAATGAGGCCTATGGGTAACCTCCCCCCAGGCCTACACAGACAGACTACAGCAGGTCAGGCAGTGGGATGTCAGTTCTGAAGGGTAGGAAGTCAGAAACTAATATGTAGGTAATTAAAAGCTAAGATCTGTAGTACTCTAGTATGCCTCTAGCCAGCATGATAGGTAAGACTAAATCAGTTCCTGGATGCCATCTCAGCACATGTCGGTGAGCAGGTATATTTCCCCAACACCCATGAAGTGCTGGCCAGCAATATGCAACTGTTCCACCAAATAGCAGAATACTGAAATGGAGTACCCGGCATACCGGTACAGTCCGAGCAAATGTGTACAAGTGTCAGGTGTGCCCCCCATCCTACATAGAAATATAGTAACAGTCAGGTGTGCCCCCCACAATCTTGTGTAGAAATGTAGAAATAGTCAGGTGTGCCCCCCATCCCACGTAGACATATAGTAACAGTCAAGTGCCCCCCCCCAATCCTGTGTAGAAATGTAGAAATAGTCAGGTGTGCCCCTCATCCTACGTAGAAATATAGTAACAGTCAGGTGTGCCCCCCCAACAATCCTGTGTAGAAATGTAGAAATAGTCAGGTGAGCCCCCCATCCTACTTAGAAATATAGTAACAGTCAGGTGTGCCCCCCCCCACAATCCTGTGTAGAAATAGTCAGGTGTCCCCCTCCCCCCCATCCTACATAGAAATATAGCTGTAGGCCAATAATCTCAGTAGCACATCCTGTAACTGTGACCTGCTGTAGTATGATAAATTAATTAGGTAGCTATTCTAATCCCAGATATGGCAGGTGTGTGTTTGTGTGTGTGTCTGTCTGTGTAAAAAGCAGTGTTTTTTAGGGTAGTCACATTCCCTACAATTCAAATGCTCATCTTTGGCAAGGCTGCTGATTTCATCCACCTAGAAATACACCTCTGGGTAGCTGTAGCTCAGTAATCTCTGTAGTGTGTCCTGTAACTGTGACCTGCTGTACTGTGATAAATTAGTTAGGTAGCTGTTCTAATCCCAGACATGGCAGGTGTGTGTCTTTCTGTGTAAAGAGCAATATAGGGTAGTCACACTCCCTACAATTCAGATGCTCATCTTTGGCAAGGCTGCTGATGTCATCCACCTAGAAATACACCTCTGAGAAACTGTAGCGCAGTAATCTTCATAGTGTGTCATGTAACTGTGTACTGCTGTAATATGATAAATTAGGTAGGTAGCTGTTCTAATCCCAGAGATGGTAAGTGTGTGTGTCTGTCTGTGTAGAAAGCAATGCTTTTTAAGGTAGTCACACTCCCTACAATTCAAATGCTCATCTTTGGCAAGGCTACTGATGTCATCCACCTAGAAATACACCTCTGGGAAGTTGTAACACAATAATCTCTAGAGCGCATCCTGTAACTGTGTACTGCAGTAGTGTGATAAATTAGATAGGTAACTGTACTACTCCCAGACGTGGCAAGTGGGTGTGTGTCTGCGTATAAAGCAATGCTTTTTAGGGTAGTCACACTCCATATAATTTGTATGCTCTACTTTGGCAAGGCTGCTGATGTCATCCACCTAGAAATACACCTCTGGGAAGGATGTTGCCCAGTAATCTCCATAGTGCGTGCTATGACTGCGTACTGCTGTAGTGTGATATAGACCTCTGTTAGGGGCTCTCTACCCACGCATGTCAGTTGTGGATGTTTTGTGTGTCTTATAATATCTGTGTAGGGTGCAATGCATTTTAGGCTAGTCACACTCAGTACATTTCCAATGGCCTACATTGGCAGTCCTGCTGATGTCATCCGATGAGAAATACACCTTTGGGGAAGGAGTTCTCTAGTAATGCCTCTTTCCTAGTAATCCCTGTGGTGTGTCCTTTAACAGCTCCATGTTGTAGTGTAATATAGACCTCTGATAGGGGTTCTGTACCCGCATATGTTGGTTGTGGATATTTTGTGTATGTTTCAATGTCTGTGTGGGGAGCAATGCATTTTAGGCTAATCACACTCAGTACATTTCCAATGGCCTACTTTGGCAGTCCTGCTGATGTCATCCAATGTGAAATGCACCTTTGGGGAAGGAGTTTTTCAGTAATTCCTGTGCTGTGTCCTATAACAGCTCCATGCTGTAGTGTGATATAGACTTCTGGTAGAGGTTCTATACCCACACATGTTGGTTGTGGATGTCTTGTGTGTGTTTCAATGTCTGTGTGGGGAGCAATGCATTTTAGGCTAGTCACACTCTGTACATGTCCAATGGCCTACTTTGTCAGGCCTGCTGATATCATCCAATGTGAAATACACCTTTGAGGAAAGAGTACTCCAGTGGTGTGTACGATAACTGCATAGTGCCATAGTGTAATAAACTAATTAGGTAGGGGTTAAACCCCCAGACTTGACAGGTGTGAGTTTATGACATCTGAGCCCCATGTGGGGTGGGTTTTGCAAATGCCTTTTATGGTGGTTCTATATCACAATGTCCACTGTACAGGGATAACAGATGTGAAACAGCCAAGAGGCTGGGGTGCAAATCCATACCCATACATGTGACATCAGGACCAGGCAATCACAGTTAGCAACCCCATTATTACCCAGAGCACACTCTCAATCCATGTCACATACACACACACACACACACACACACACACACACATGCTGAGGCAACAGCCAATATGTGTGTAGTACACTGCATATTGGCAACTGATAGTAACTATGGAGTGATTGCGGTGGCCTACAGAGGGCATGGCACCATGTCCATCTGTCCAATAGGCACATACATGCAGACAGTGCACCTTCCCCATGTTCCCCACTGGACACCTGAACACCTGTGGTGCCATCACATGTGACCCACAAAGGACATACCATGCCTGAAAACATGCCCTGCATGGACAGATGCCACTGATGCCAGGGAATGCCATTAGCATGCTAACAATTTAGGTACAGGGTTAACCTGCAGTCCATTGCCAGTTCCTGCCACAGGTGGCCAGGTCTGGCACATCTGATGATAATCTGTGTACACAACATGGGCCTGACACCCAAGGTACAGTTCCACATGTCACTGTACATGCATGTGGGAGGTGTGCACATCCCAGACACTGTCCATGACATGGACTAGGGAACACATACATGGCAAGCGATGCAATGCACAGCATTGGCCACACGCAATAGCCACCCAGGTGACTGGATGGTGGATACAATACCCACCTGTTTGGGCAAAAGCAGAAACCACAGGCCTGAGCCACAATGCAGACCATTGTCATGTGGCCTGATACCAAGGTATACCCATCACCTAGACTTGTATAGCCATCTGGCACAGTCAACCACCACATACCACTGCAGAAATGCACCCATGCATGTCAGTACTGGCACCGTGTGTGTTTGTGTGTGTGTGTGTGTTGTATGATGCCTATGATCACATCCACACTCACTACAACCCCAGTGGCATACTGAAGCATGCTGTCTGATGTCAGTCACTTCCCCATACCCTTTGCCCATATAACCACCGCATGACCCATGTGGTGCATGTGATACCTGCACAGTAATGTGTTGTGGCAATCTCACTAGTGATAAGCTGTATCCCTGGCCCTGCCAAGTGTGTCAATGTGTGTGCATCCCTGTGAAAGTGTGGCTGTGTTGACACTGGCACTTGTTCATGTGGACAGGCATGTGTACATCACCTACCATATAGCTACCATATCCCTGTTGCAGATGTCACTCACCATCACATATATGTTCTGTGGACTCCACAACAGATAACCTATGTGGTGCATCCAACAACTGTATAGGACTGTGATAGCACTACATAAATCATCAGGGGGTTGATACCATGTGCTGGTAGTTGTGTGACACAAACATGCTTAGGTTTTTCTCTCCCACCCCTCCCTGACTTGTCGATGCATCTGTCTGCCTCTCTCACCCCATTGGTGGATGTGGAGACCTATACCTGCTTTTCTTAGGTAGCAGCATGTGTATTTTAGGTAATGCTCATGATCAGCTGATGGCCTCTGTATGAATTGCAGCCCTCCCCTAGCTGATGTCATGTGGAACATCTGTGGTAACATTCCCATAGCCAATTGCATGAAAACACACTCCAGTATCTAGGAACAACATGTTTCTGTTGGTCCTTTTCATTCACTGTGAGTAGGAACTCATTCTGTTGTTTGGCAAACAGCATCTCATAAGGAGTGGAGATTTACCTCTGACAACATACACTTTGAAAACAGGTCAACACACAGGAGGGGATGTGCCTCACCTGACTACAGACTGTGAGTGCTGCTATACTGCATTTGGAGTAATGTTGGTTTAAGAGGGTGTGTGTGGATATGGCTGTCCTACATGTATTAATACCTGCCATGTCAGTTGTATGTTTATGAGGACTCCCCATCTGTAAGCTCATCTGCAGACTGGGCAGTGTATGGTGCCTTTGGTGTCATGTGTTACCCACAGAACATGTAGCTGGGAACTGCAGAAGGTAGTGTGAGGATTGCAGACGGTAGATGGTGAAAGCCATGACAGTTACTGACTTCATATCTTTCATAGGACATATGTTGCAGCAAACCCTGTTACAACAGTAAATGTATGATGTTATCACAGCAACTTGTCAATATTGGCCCTGTGTATGTGCTTCCAGCCACAAATCAGACAACCTCTGTGCATATGTCATACATTAAGAGGTGCATATGTGCTGTACATCATAATTAGTGACATCATATCTGATAACAAGCCAGTGAGATATCAGACTGCTACATGTTATGTACAGTAGGTGTTATATTTGATGATATAACCTGGACATACTGTGAGTGTTTGTACAGTACTGAGGTCTGTGTACTTATGGTGAATGTCGACAGTGTGTGTATTATTAATATGTACCTTGGTCTATGTACAGACTGTGGTAGTTGTCATCGTCCTAGGTCCCGTCCTATCTGATGTTACATGCTGCTCCACTATATGTTACCATATTGGCTTACATGTTTGTAGGGCCATACATACACATGTCCCATACCACTCTCAGCCATCAGACCAAACTGTGTAGTGGCCCAGTATATGTAGGGTTAGTGTGTGAGTGGCACATATGAGGATGGTGTTGAACAGATAGTCCATACACTGTAATATTATGCTAGCTTGCCATATGTGGCTGTGGCTCTGTTCTTACTAGTTGTGGTCATGCACTTTCACACAAGTGTATCTTACCTAGCAATGTGACATGCCTGTACAGCCTGCTATATATGCAGGTACATGTGCATTCCCCCATAGGAGATGTAGGCCAGTGTTGAGCCAGTCTGCCTGTAGCCTGCACAGTGCATTGTTACATGCTAGCAGCTTAGTGTACTTACCCAGTGAGATGTCATGTGCAGATACGTGCCACATCTACTGCTGCCGGGCCTCCCTTAACAGTCATGTATGTCAGACCTGACACTACATGGCCACCAGGACCTGACACTACATGGCCAGAAGATGTTAACAGTAAGCCCTCCCACCTGTATTATGTCAGGATGGTATTGATAACATATCATGCAGTACAGTCTGGCTTCCATAGTGAATGTAAAATGTGTAAGCAATAAACAGTCCTAAGATACATATACACAGACACATGTATGCAGATACTTATATATGCATATATATATATATATATATATATATATATATATATATATATATATATATATATATATATATGTAACTACACATACAGACACAGAGGTATGTCTAGGAAGATACATAATCCGAGGGTGCACAACATACTGAACAGCCAGTATCCATACAGTTGGAACCTCATCAAATGGAAAGTGTATGAGTCACCCATACCAAAGACAATTGTTGCCTGAAACATATGCCCACAGAGAAGTCAAAGGATATAACATAACACAAAGGTTTGTATACATAAGAAAGGTTTATTTGTGTACTATAACAGTTGTATATGTCATGTCATATAGCTGATTATGCTTTGAAATACATACAAATAGAGTAATGCAACTCTCAAACAGATCATGTATTACAGTAATCCGAAAATATCACATCTGTTGGTGTCCACGCCAAGGCCTTCAAGTAGTACAACAGGAAAGACAGACTGGGCCACAGGATAACAAGTAATCAACAATATGTAATGCAGATGTACAGCACAGTGGCCTCTAAATACACTCTGCATGCAATGCCTAGGGAGAAAAGACCTAGGCTACACAATGGGCATTATCTGTTACATAACAATGCATTACTGAAAACATCACAATCACACTGATGGCAGTAAGCAGTAGGCCAGCAATGTTCATAAGGTGAAATGCATGGTAATGTACATCTGCATACCTTAAGGCAGCATACTACTGGTAGTCCACACATGTTGTAACACCCTAGGATACTTATGGTGCATATCTCCCCCCAATACACTTACTTACTGGGGCATATAACACTGTTACATACACTGACATCTAGAGTGCAGAGGTGCACACATGTGTTGTGAGGATGAAGCCCACATATATGTGGTGCATATGTTCTGCACACCATTATTTATTGACATTGTACCTGATAACAAGCCAGTCAGATAACAGAATGCTGGACATGTTGTGTGTAGTAGGGGTTGTTTCTGAGGACATTACTTGGACATTCCGTGTATGTGTGTACACTACTGTGGTCTGTGTACATAGGGCAGAGTTCTGCAACCTTCATTATCCAAAGAGCCATTCCTGACCCCTCACCCACCACACTAAATTCATCGGAAGGCACAACAGCTATCTGACTCCTAAAATGAAGATAGAGAATATACGGTTTCATATATAGTTATACTAAATATAAGATAACTAAGTATATAAGAACCGTACCTAACATATGTCCATAATTGTGTTCCTGTGTTTGGATTGCTTGATCTCTCTCTCTCTCTCTCTCTCTGTGTGTGTGTGTGTGTGTGTGTGTGTGTGTGTGTGTGTGTGTGTGTGTGTGTGTATGTGTGTGTGTGTGTGTATTATGTGGTAGGGTGTCCATTAATCCCCAGAGGTACAGGGAACCACTACAGCAGGATGGAAGAGACACATGTGACTCCAGAGCTGCAGGTTGCAGACCCCTGAGTTAGATGATTGACAATAGTATGTGCATTCACTTATCTAGCCAAACTGGAGGTAAAGCTCTCTCCAACCAAAACTGAACTTGACAGTCAAGAGGAGAAGGTAAACATTTGCACCACACCACGCTCATTACATAGTCTCACTAAATCTACACCAACAAAATCCACACATAGTAACACAAAAACATTCGCGGAGGCTCTCAATAATAATCTGTCTAAGCAACAGAGACCTCCAAAGCAGAAACGCAAGCAACCTCCATCCCCCAACACAACCCAAATGACACATAGCCCACAGACTCAGTGTGCCACTCAACCACAGCCAATAAGGCAAAACAACTTACCCAACACACTAGTCATAGGTGACTCTATAGTCAGGCACACTGATGTCCCACTCACCAGGCTAAACAAAGAGAAGGTTTCTGTCAGCTGCCTGTCAAGTGTCAGGATCTGCCACATAACCCACACACTCAGATCACTCCACAACAAGTACAAATATGACTCTGTCATTGTCCATGTTGATGTGAATGACCAGAGACATACCTCCCTGGACTACATGAAAAGAGACATGGATGAGCTCTCCGATCTTGTAGCCCAGGCAGGTATGACCCTAGCTCTGAGTAGCATTCTGCCATCGCCCAGAATGATACCGCAGTACAAGGACAAAATGGTCAACAGACCACGATGCTTTGCCAGAGATGGCCTGCATCTGTCACCCCTGGGATTCCGGATACTGGGTAAGGCTCTTGCTGTCCCTATAGTGCCTCTTTAGGGAAGGTTTAAATGACAAATTCTACACAGTAATAGGAACAGGCGAGCAAAAACTGAGGGTAATGCTACTCAAAGCTAGAAGTCTAAATCTCAAAATGCACTCACATGAGGCACTCCTTAAAATGGAGAACATTGATATCTGTGCAGTGACTGAGACCTGGTTCAAGGCTCCAGATAGCACCCCTGCACTACCAGGCTATAACTCATACCACACTTTTCGGCCATGTAACCTGGACCGAAACACCAAAGGTGGAGGTGTGTCCATATTCATTAAGGATATCCACACCTCCAGGCAAGTTGCTCAGCATAATGCATCCGAGGTTATCCAAGTGCAACTAACTCTGGGCAAAACTGCAATCCAAACTGTAGCTTGCTACAGATCCCCCATCATGCCCCAGGATTCCCACTCCTCTTTTCTTGATGTACTGGAAAATATTAAGGTTCAACCAAACACACTAATAATGGACAACTTCAACTACTCCACCATTAACTGGGAAAACTACTCGTGTACCAACTCCTTAGTGCAATGCTTTCTGGAATTCATAAACTCCAATGCCCTGGATCAAATTATCCACACCCCTACCAGGGGCAATAATATCCTAGACCTAGTCATTACCAACATGAGTGACCTGAAGTCAACTCCTCGTTGGTCCGATCCAACCATAAGCTAATCACCCTCGATATCCACATCTCACCCCCCATTAAGGAAACCACAGTAAAAAATTTCTCCAAAGCCAACTCCATGCTTCTTAAGACAGAAGTGGTGAACTTCATGACACCCATGCAGATGGACAATACAGTTACAACTGCCGAATCCTACACAAATGCACTCTATAAGCACTTACACGAGTGCATGGATTGTGCTATCCCAAACAGAACCAAGATGCTATCCTCCAAAACAAGGAAGCCAATCTGGTGGTCCCCTGCCATAAACAAACTGTACAAAAGAAAGAAGAAACTGTTGCAAAAGAGAATAAAATCCCATGAGTGGAGGAGCTCCCTGGTCAGCCTCAGTAAAAAACTGAGATCCCTTATAAGATCACCCAAAGCTAGCTACAAAAAGCAAAATCACCACTAATTCTAAGGACAACCACAAAACATTCTATAGCTATGTCAAGAATCTCGATGGCAACACCCAGATCTGCTCTGAGTGACAGCACAATGGCATGAAAATTACAGAACCAACTGATATTGCCAACATTCTGGCAGATAGGTTCAGTGCTAACTTTAACCCCCCCCCCTCACCCCCTAAAGGGCCCATATCTATACAGGAAGAATGCAGAGTCCCTGCAATCACAACTATGCAGGTAAAAGCTGCTCTCTCTAAAGCCAAAAACACAGCATCCATGGGACCGGACAACATCTCAGGCAGCATTTTACACGAACTTCAGAACAAACTGGCTCCCCACCTAAGCACCATGTTCAGTAATAGCCTCACGTCAGGCTTTGTGCCCACTGAATGGCGCACAGCAACAGTTATCCCACTCCACAAAGGGGGAGTCACCACTGATCCTGGAAACTATCGTCCTATTAGCCTGACGCACCTGGTCTGCAAAGCCATGGAACGTATCATCATGGAACTCATAAACAAAGACATTGGTAACCTCCAAAGTCTGGATCCCACCCAGACCCGGATTGTGAAAGGCAGATCATGCCTCCTGAACCTGATTGACTACTTTGAGGCAGTCCAGAGCTGTAGATGAGGGTACGGTGGTTCACACAACCTATCTTGACCTCTCCAAGCCTTTCGACACTATCCCCCATTCTGGAATTATAGCTAAACTCACTAAACTAGCTATAAATCCCTAGGTCACAAGATGGGTTGCCAACTGGCTCACTGACAGAACCCACACTGTAAAAGTTGCAGACTCCAAATCTGACCTCAAACCAGTGACAAGTGGAGTACCACAGGGTTCAGTCCTGGGACCTCTCCTGTTTCGTATCTACCTCTCTGAAGTACAGGCTAACACAGAAGGCCACTGGCTAAAGAAGTTCACAGATGACTTCAAACTAGGAGCCATAGTCAAGTCCCCAAATGATGTGGACATCCTACAGAAGGTCCTCGCTGAGACAGATGCCTGGTGTCAGGACCATGGCCTCAAGCTCAATGCCAAAAAGTGCAGTACCCTTTGGTAAAAACTCTGTGCCCATGAACTACCACATAGGCCGCAATCTACTTAACACTGAATGTGTGATAAGAGACCTTGGGACCCAGGTGGACAGTAGTCTCTCCTTTGATAGTCACATCACCACAGTAGTCAGGAAGTCCTTCTACATGGCAGACCTTATCATAAAAGGGTTCTCATCCAGGAAAAAAGAGGTCATTGTTCCCCTCTACTGGACACTCATTAGACCCATTATAGAGTACAACGCCCCTTTCAGAATGTACCTCACAAGACATCTGCAGCAGCTGGAAAGGCCACATAAGTACCTCACAAAGAGGATTACTGGCCTCAAACAAATTCCCTACACTGACCATCTCAAAAAACACCAGCTTTGCTACGTAGAATATCGCCTACTCTGAGGTGATCTCTGCCTAACATATAAAGCTATGTCAAACCCATAGCTGTTGAATATGCTACACCTAAAGAAATCCCAATCCCTCCAAGCTACATGCTCTAAGGACCTAAACCTTGTCACCACAATAAACAGGACATGCTGGAGGGATAGATTCTTGTCCCAGAGACTTCCCATACTCTGGAACAGGCTACCCATCTATGTCAAGCAAAGTTCTTCATTAGCACTCTTCAAAAAAAATCTTGATGAGTGGATGGGAAATAGGAAATACACCTCGGGGATCACTTCTGTGTCTCTGCTCGACAGTGGCACAGGAAAATAACTTTCTTGGGGGGTGTAAGCCAGGGAACCTTGTTGGCTAGGCTTATGTAGGCCCCTGGGCTGATAGCCTAGTACCTACCTATGAACCTATGAACCTATTGTGCTTACGAACCTTGGGATCTGTACAGACTGTGGTAGCCACCATTGTTCTTGGTCCTGTTCCATCTGATGTTACATGCTGCCCCAGTGTATGGTACCCTATTGGCTCACATGTCTGTAGGGCCAGACACACACGTGTCCCATACCACAGACAGCCATTGGACCACACTGTGCCATGACCAGTGTATGTAGGGTTAGTGTGTGAGTGGCACATATGAGGATGGTGTTTATCAGACAGTCATTATAGTGTTATATTAAGCTTGTGTATCATATGTAGCTGTGTTGACATTGGATGTGGGTATGTATTTTCTCACAGGTGTCTTCTACACCGTTCTGTGACCTACATGTTGAGCCCGCTATAATCTCAGGTACATGTGTATTCCCCATACAATATGTAGTCCAGTGTTGTGGCAGTCTGCCTGTAGTTTGCCCAGTGCTTTGTGACATGCATAGCAGCCTACTGTAATTACCCAGTGTGCTGTTATGTCCAGTTATTTGCAAGACATACTGCTGCCTGGCCAGCATAATTGTTGTGTATTTCTGAGAAAGCAGTGGTATGCTGCACAGATGTATGTCACTATCTACTGGGTAGTATGTGGCCATGTGAACTCAGCACCACCAGGTATTATGTGTCAGGACAGACTGGCATCTGTACATGCATACACTATGTGGGCATATGTACTCCAGAATTATCATGATATACCCATGTATATGGCTAGTAACATCCACAATGGGAGGCGTGGTCTACATGTCTTGCATGAAGGGGACATGTGTACACTTCTGGACTAACCGCAGAGTGCCAGACTGTCCACATATATTGGCCATATCCCTGCTGTAGTCCACAGGATCATTACTGTGCTAGCATGATGCCCTTAGGATGTCTGTCCATAGCCAATGGTGCACATGTGTACAGCAGATGTGACATTCCACACCCAACATGTCTGTTAAGATACCCTATGACAGTAGCAACAGTCTACATATATACCTGCAATACATCCATGACATCCACTTGCACTAAGGGGTTGGGACTATTGGTGCCGAGGTAGGACTCCACTCCATGTTCTGTACATATGGTAAACATATATGTGTAGACATATATCAACATATCTATATAGATATATACACATGTACATATCCACATACATATTTATGTATGTGGATCTGTATATGTCCATATATATATATATATATATATATATATATATATATATACACACATAAATACTCACACATAAACATATACACAGCAATGACTTCAACAAGTGGCTAAGCTTCTGATGTCATTCAAAGAGGATCCAGTATCTGTCTGCCTGGGATGACATGATTGACAACCCACAATGTTTTGCCAGAGATGGTCTGCACCTGTTGCCCCTGGAATTCAGGTTTCTAGCTACAGCTCTTGGCACCCCCATAGTGCTTTATCTAGGCAAGGTTCAAAGGACAAAACCACCACCATAACAGATACAAGCATGCAAAACTGAAGGTAATGCTACTCAATGCTAGAAGTCTAAACCTAAAAAGGCACTCTCTTGAGGCACACCTACAAATGGATAACATCGATATCTGTGCAGTAAATAGGACCTGGTTCAATGCTCCAGAGAGCACACTTGTAATACCAGGCTACAACTCTTATCACAAATTTCGGGCACCAAACCAAGACCACAACACTACAGGTGGAGGAGTGTCCATATTCACCAAGATTATTCATACCTCCAGCCTAGGTCCCAACACAATGCATCTGAGAATCTCCAGGTGGAACTAACACTAGGTAAGACTGCAATCCAAATTGTAGCTTGCTACAGATCCCCCACCATGCCCCAAGATTCTCACTACACCTTTATAAACATACTGAACAATTGTAAGATACAACCAAACACCATAATACTGGGTGATTTCAACTACTCTGCCATTAACTGGGAAAGCTACTCTGGTACCGAAATATGTTACCAACGGTTCCTGGAAATTATACATTCCAAACCCCTGGATCAACTAATCCATTGTTCCACCAGGGCCTCCAATATCCTAGACCTGGTCATTACCAACATGGGAGAAAGATGCTCCACACCAGTGTTCACCCCCTCATTGGTCAGGTCTGACCATAAGGTAATCACTGTTGACATCCACATCCCACCCCCACCTGCCAGTAAGGAAACCTCCATAAAAACTCTCTCCAAAGCCAACGTCATGCTAGTGACAAACTTCATGACACCCATGGATACGGGAGCTGAAAGTGCAACTGGTGAATCCTACACTAAGGCACTGTATGAGCACATCCACTTGTGCATGAATTGTGCCATCCCAAATAGAACCACGATGCTGTCCTCAAAAAAAGGAAGCCACTCTGGTGCTCCACTGCCATAAACAAACTATGCAACAGAAGGAAGAAACCGTTGAAGAAAAAAGGATAATCCCAAAATGCAAACTGCTCCCTTATCAGCCTCAGTAAGAAGCTGAGATCCCTTAAAATCCTCCAAAGCTTGTTACGTAAATATAATTGCCAAAGATTCCAAAGACAACCACAAGGCATTCTATAGTTATGTCCAGAATCTAAACGGCAATGCTCAGAACTGCTCTGAGCTACAACAGACTGGCATTAAATATACTGATTCCAAGGAGTTTGCCAATATCTGGCCAGATCAATTTAGTGCCACACTTACCCTCCTCTCACCCCTTAAAGGGCCCATCTCAGTACCAAAAGATTGCCAAATTCCAGTAATCACAACCACACAGGTAGAAACTGCACTCTCCATAGCTTGGAATACAGCATCCATGGGACCAGATGACATCCCAGGCTGTGTACTACATGAACTACAAAATAAACTTACACCTCACCTAAGTGTCATGTTTAATCATAGCCTCACCTCAGCCTTCAATCCCACTGAGTGGTGCACAGCTACAGTTATCACACTCCACAAGGGGGGATCCAGCTTGGAATCTGGGAACTACAGTCCCAAAAGTCTGATGAGCCTGATCTGCAAGGGTATGGAATGCATTATCATGGAACATATAAACAAAGACATTGGCAACCATAAAACACTGGACCCCACCCAGGTTGGGCTCGGGAAGGGCCAATTCTGTCTCCTGAATCTGATTGATTACTTTTAATCAGTCTCTGGAGCTGTGGAAGAGGGTAAGGAGGTCCACACAGCCTATCTGGACTTGGCCAAGGCCTTCGACACCATCTCCCACTCTGGAGACATAGTTAAACTTATGAAGCTGGCTATAAACTCTTGCATCACTCGATGGGTTGCCAACTGACTTACTGATGGAAGCCAGACTGTAAAAGTAGCCAGCTCCAGACAAGTGACAAGTGGAGTACCTCAGGGTTCAGTCCTGGGACCGCTCTTGTTTGGCATCTACTTATCTGAAGTACAGGCCAACACTATGGAACTCTGGCTAACAAAGTTCACAAATGACTGCAAACTGGGAGCCATTATTGCATCCCCAAATTATGTGAATATTCTACAACAGGGCATTACAGAAACAGATGCTTGGTGCCAGAGCCATGGGCCCAAGCTTAAGGCAAAGTAATGTATAGTTATCCCCTTTGGAAATACCATGTACCCATGAATTACCACATAAGTGGCATTACACTAAACACCGAAAGTGTGATGACAGACATAGGGACACAGGTGGACAGTGGTCTCAACTTCATTAACCACATTGCCACAACAGTAAAGAAATCCTTCTATGTGGCACACCTCATCACTGAGGGCTTTTCATCAAGAAAAAAAGAAGTAATTGTCCCACTGTACTCATCCTGCATTACATCCAGTATAGAGTACAACACCTCATTTGGTATGTACCTCACAACACATCTGCCACAGCTGGGAAGGCCATGGAAATACCTCACTATTAGAATCATAGGCCTAAAGTAGATGCCCTATGCTGACCATCAAGAAAACCTCCAGCTATACTCTGTGGCATATCGTCTACTCAGAGGCTATCTCTGCTTAACATACAAGGCTATGTCAAACCCTGGGAAATGACATATGTAATAAGTGTATGTAATGCCATGTACAGTACATGCATCTATGTGCTGTCATTACAGTAACAAAGGGTTTTGAGTGTCATGTCTGGGACACACAAGTACATGAGACCTGCACAGCACTGTTATCCATGTGACTGTGTTACATGCAGGGGTAGCAATCCAAGGTACATGCTGTCACACTGACATGTAGTGTAACATGGCATTACTACTGCTGACAATGCTGTCCCAGGCAAGGGTAGAGTGCTAACATTACTACTGACAACAAACACACCTGCGAGCATAGCTGCACTCTGAGGCCTCACTGTCGTGTTCCTGGTGTGTGGGCTGTGTCACCGTATATATCTCCTACTGGATAATAATCAGACATGTGGAAAGTAACTGTAGATTACCATCTATACAGCACATGTTAGTGAGGGCTTACAACATGTAGTAATGGCATACATATTGTTGTCAAACATCCATTTGTTGACAGATTCAACCTACTGCATAGCTGCTCGTCAAACTGATGTCTGTCCATCCCTCTACAGATGTGCAGATGGCAGGTCTCCAGCTGGGATACGTACAGACAACCCATGCTTGATTGACACTGAAATGTCTGGCCAGCTGTGTACTACCTGTCATATATAGGAGACAACACCCTGTATGGGCCACATGCCATGGGTACCTACACTACACTACCACAGTCAACAGAACATGCTTGGGTACAGGTCTCCATCACAGACACTAACCATGTGTTGTAATACATGTTGCATACATGTCAACTTGATCACCTGAGTGGCCATGTGCAGAAGGCACCCAGAGGATTGGCTGATGCATGTCACTGTCACCCTGATGGTCATTAATTTATTTTATTTATTTTATTTTACATTTGTTGACCAGGCTAGTCTGGCTGGATACATGTCCATTTTCAGCAGAGGCCCGAGGAGAAAAGCTCCACTATATACTAGTACATAATAATGATAAAAATAAACAAAAAAAGAACAATAAGAGAAATTATAAGCATGTAAAGAACTATTCCCAGGTAGCAAAGTAACAGTGCAAAAGTAATATATAAAAACTAAACATAGTGTGAGGATTTCTATTACAAAATCTTGGAAGAGTAATTAAAGAAGAAATAAAGCAAGTAACTCACACAAGACTCTATTCAACTATTTACAATATTAACAATTTTGATAGACATTTGTGTCAGGGCACTAGTTTTAAGAAACAGATTTCATCAGCTGGGTGATTTAGATAAGGTGAGATAATAGGTTGCAGTAATATAAAGAGAAGAAAATATATGGGAAAAGTAATATCCAAGTGGATGGTAGGTGAAGTACAGAGGGGGGGGGTAAAGGTAGTGATAGGGACATGAGGAAGAGTAGTGGAAAGAGTTGAGAAGAGAGATGGAAGCTGAGATCAGTCAGGATTTGAGCAAGGGCATAGCCAATGAGTTTTAAAATAGTTTCTTAGTTGTTTTCTGAAAAGTTGTGATGAGCCTAGAGTGGTCAGTTCTATGGGAAGTTTATTCCAGTGTGAGCCAATGGTATTTGTAAACAAGGAGACCCCAGCTTTATTGTGTGTTTTGAGGGTGGCCACTACTAATTTGTTAGCTGAGCGAAGGGAAGTAAGATTCCTGTAAGGGACAACAAGGTTATTTAGTATGGGTGTATTAGAAGGGTAATGGAGAATTTTATAGGTAATAACTAATTGATGTAGGAGAATGAGATTTTGAAGTTCAAGCCAGTCAAGTTTTTGAGATTAATACAATGATGTGTGAGAAATGTGTAACCTGTGGCAAACCTGGCAATGCTGTGGTAGGCTGTGGCAAGTTTCTGAAGGTTAGATTTTGAAAGGTTTATAAAAGATGGGGAGGCATATAATAATGTAGAGATAAGATGAGTTTGGGCTAAAGACACCCTGGTGGTTGCTGTTAGAAAGGGCTTAAGTCTATAGAGGGCACCTATCTTTTTATTAACAGTTTTGATAGTTAGGTCGATGTGGTAATCAAAGTTTAGTTGATTATCTATTGTAACACCTAGTAGTTTAGCGGAACTATCAGGTGTAATGATAGTGCCATTGTCAGACACAATAGAAAAGGAAAGAGGGGTAGATTTCAGGGTTGGAGAAAATAGAATTAATTTAGTTTTTTGGGGATTAAGGAGGAGACAGATATCTTGGAACCATCTTTCTGCTGTTGTAAAGACTTTTTGGGTGGAAGAATGAAGTTCTACTGGAGATACAGCAGAACAGATGAGAGTTGAATCGTCTGCATATTGAATACATGAGGGTGTTGGGAGCGAGATAGACAGGTTGTTTATAAATATGGAGAAGAGAAGGGGTCCTAAGATGGATCCTTGTGGGACACCAATAGTGATTGGGAGCTGAGAGGAGAGATGGCTGTCCCAAAGGACTGCTTGTTGTCTATCTTTCAGATAAGAGTCAAACCAGTGCAATGCTGAAGGTTCAAGTGAGAGAGATTTCAAAGTGTCTAGTAAAAGTTGATGGTTGACCTTATCAAAGGCTTTAGAGAGGTCAAGAAACAAAGCAGAAGAGTATAGTTTGTTATTGCGATTTTTGTTGATAGTATCTGTGAAGGAGAAAAGAGCAGTGGAAGTGCTATGGAAAGGTCTAAAGCCATGCTGAGTGTCTGAGAGCAGGCCATTATGTAAAAGATGATGTAAAAGTTGCTGGTGTATACAACGCACCATGATTTTAGATAGTGGTGATAATAAGGCTATAGGACGGAAATTAGAAAGTTCATTAGAGTTTCCTCCTTTATGCAGAGGAACGATATAGGAGACTTTCCAGAGGGAAGGGATAGTAGATTCGCTATTGTTCTGTTAATTAAAATAGAGACTGGGTATGCTAGTTCTGCTGATGCTAGCTGCAGATATTCAGCTGGTAGTAGGTCAGCTGAAGGAGTGCAAGGTTTGAGTTTTGACAGTAACTTTTGTATATATGTTGTGGAGACTGTACTGAATGTTAGAGTGGGGTGTTATTTTGAGGAGGTGTTTTAAAGGGAAGTATGGGGAGTCATGTTCTTTGCAAGACAGGTGACTGTTTCAGTGAAGAAGTTGTTGAATGTATTGGCTATTAGGTTGAGTGGGGTTTGTGCTAAGTTAGCTGGAGTAGGTGTTTTGGTATTTCCTGGATGGAGCAGTTTATTGATTCCTGACCAGAATTTTTTGGGGTTATGATTAGGATTTTTTTGATATTGAAGGTAATAATTCTTTTTATCAAGATGGGTAAGTTTTTTTGTGGTATTTCTAAGGTGTTTGAAGTTTTGATGGTCAGTTGGGTTTTTAGTTGTTCTCCATTTTGTCCATAGCTTATTCCTTAACATTGTGTCTGTTGATAGATTGCCTGTTGGCACATGGCAGGTGGCATGATACCAATGTACACACGCCCCCTACACAACCAATTTCTCCATGGACAATAGCCAGGTACACAGCTATGACCACCTGCAGCAATGCACCACAGTACTGACACGTGTACATGTGCATTACTGAGGATAGCAGTGTTTGTGTGTGTGTACACCTGTAGCTGGGAATTCAATGATGGCCTTCACAACCACCTCAACACCCATTGTCATAGTCAGATGTTGCCGCTGCTGTATTGGACATGATATGTACTCTGTTACACTCCTCTCCCTAATGGCTTCATGTGCCTTGCAGTACCAGCACAACTGTGTTGTACAAATGGGTTGATAGGCATGGGAAACCCATTGAGGTCTGCCAAGTGTGTGTATGTGTGCATGTCTGCGTATCTGTAGGGTGCACCATTCTGAGACCACATACTCCTATTACACTACACATTGCCACACAGTAGTACAGATAGTGTTGTCACTGCCCATGGGTGAGGCATGGCAATGCAGCACCCTACTATGCCTGTGGCATGTGCATTAGATGCATATCCTTGTAGTACCACTGTTGTGATATACAATGGGTTGTATTTCCTTCATGGGCAATGTGTGACAGTGGGTATGTCAGAGTGTCATAATGAATTCCAGTGCATACAATATCCACTGGGAGATGTGGGTGCTGTGTACACTATCATTACACCATGGTACACCCAGTATATGTCCCACATACCACTTTCTGGCGACCAGTGTCACCATCAACCATACAGGTAACTGATACCACAATACAGCCCAGTTATAAATGTGCTGTGTACAGCCTACCTGTAACACATTGGACACATGGACTAGTCAGTTAGCACCAATAAGCCCAGGTCTCTAAGATGTGTGTCTACCTGTTATGTGTCTGTCAATGTGTATGTGATGGTATGACACACTATGTATTTTCCATATACAACCATTACATCCCAATTACCATATTGTACTGTGGATGTTCTGCATGTAACATGTAACCTTTTACACACCTCATCCTAAATGTTGTGTGGTGTGTGCAATGAAATCCACACAGTTCATTAGCACTACATACCTAGGTAGGGGTCTAGTCACAGTGTTGCCAAGTAAGGATGTGAGTGTATGTAGCTGGGTTGACATAAGGTTGCAGATTATACATGTCCCGGCGGGTCACCTATCAATGTGGCACAGGTAATAACTGTTATAAAAACCTGTGACGTGTGCAACTGTACACCGGATATGTCACAGCCATGGTGTCACCACAGTGCCATGACCCTTGTGGAATATGACTGCGGACCATCCTTCTGCTGACACATGTACACCTACAACACAAATGGATAACATTATGGAGATCACAATCAATCAGTGTTACTAACAGCTGAAATGCATCATAGCTGGATGGCTACACTAACTGACATGTATACATTACACATTACACCTGAAAGCATCTTATACTGCAGTACATTGCTGCACTCTATTACAGTCACCATGTGCATCAGAACCATATTAGCCTGTCCCTGCATTGACAGGAATGTGGATGACAGGGATGTGGCACAGGTATCATCGTATGCACAGGGTGTTTTGCTGGTTTGTCTGAGGCCGAGGGTGGTCCATACATTAAACACCATGTGTGTGGGTGAGGGTTATAATTCTTTGATAGGAGTGTGGTGATGTGGTGTGTGTTGGTATGCGGTTGCCCTAGTTGTGTTTGCATAGTGTGTGGGTATGCATGCACACAGTTCTGCCATGTGGCTGCACTATACAGGTGTTTTTGGACAGCTGCAGACCATACCTGTCAGGGTGTGCAGTTAACTGCCTCTGGCCACGGACACGCTGACTATGCCCGTCAGGGGTACCAAGGGCACATGCAGGTACAGACCTTGATGTGCTACGCTCCCCTGATGATGACAGATGACTGCTGGAACCATGTCCTGCCTGGGACTGGCCAGGGCCACGTGCACAAGGCCTGCTGTGGTATGGTGTGGACAGCACCTCAGAGATGTGCTGGGGCTGGTACTCCCACTACAGGAGTGGCTTGGCGTACTAGCACATCCATGTCGACTGCCAGCTGCTGGCATTTTTGACTGCCGTCCATGTGGCCATCACACCACTCCCACCACATTTTCAAGTACAGGCATGCCATGGTCAAGGAGGCCCACCATCTATCCATGATCTCATTCTGTTCAAGGAGGGCAGCTGCAAGTTCATGGATGTTGTCACTTACAGATGAGAAAGCAGCCCTCTCCAGCCTCAGGCCCTGTCTGGTGTGCACTTCCATAAGTCCCTATGCCTCCATGACAGCCTGAAGCATGCATCTGGTGGTACCAGTTGTGGCACCTCTGCCAGGGGCATGATGACCAGCGGCCCTTCCACGAGCACCATGGTACATCTGCCTATGTGGTGTCCTGCTGGACATCCGTCTATGCCAACTTTGACCTGACACATTCGGCATGGAAACCACACTTTCCTGGGCACTGGCACCTCTGCTATGGCCACTGGTGATGGGTTGTTTATGGGCACTGTGACTGTGTGCAGGTTTGGGGTGGCTAGGAGGGTGATGACAAATGATGGCGCAGTGTCGGCCTCTGACAACCCCACCTGTGCCTCAACAGTACCATCATCATTATCATTGGTGTCTGTATGGATACCAACTTCAGATTGCATACAGGAGGGACCCTGACCCTCCTCGCCACCTGTGGGGGAAACAAGCGCACACTTTAAGACCTGTACACACGAACACACATGCACACACACACACACACACACACACACACACACACACACACACACACACACGTACACCCACACAAACTGACAGCCCACCTTACTACCTCCCTGTCCCTGCGTTTACAGACGGTCCCACATTCAGTTACATATGTTCCCCATCCTGCATGGCACTTGCTAACATAAACTGATTAATACTACCCATTGACATATCATTCCTCTCCATGCCTACACTTGTGATCACAACACATGACCTGTTACTCCATCACCTCCCTGACTTGAGTGGAGTAGGTTGTACATGGCTTCACTGCTGTCATCCAGGGTTAACCCTGTGTATGTCCAGTCATCGTGCACATCGCCCCTATATGATAGGGGCTACTACATTCACTACATATTTCACACACTGGAGTCTCATATTACTACAGTCTTGCTCAGTCCATGCAACATCTGCTGCATGATCAACCTATAATGTGGACAACAGTAATATCTGGATACACTCACTGGTGTGCTCTGGTAATTCCCCCTTGCATCAGTAGTGCTGCATACGTGGGTAGTCGGTTATCTATCTACTGATGGCAATATGATGTGTACACCTGGTGTGTACTTTACCTCCCAATGCATGTTCCATGCTACAGACCTTGTTATACTATCAGCTGTCCTGTGATCACATATCAGACAAGTTTTCCTGGTGTCTCATGTGTCACTCTATGTCCATGTACAACACAATCCCAAGGAGAAATACTGCCATGTGATCAACCCCACAATCACCTGTACATACATGGACACCCACACAAACAGACACACATGTACACACACATCTGATATGCATTGACCACACTCCACTCCACCAGATTGCACTTACAGACACAATAACCCCCCCACACACACACACACCTACATGTGAGGTTGCACAACTTTTGTACACACAGTCCTCCCACTACCCTTCTGTCAGCATGCATTACATATGGTACTCAACAGCATGCAGTACAGCTACAGTGACTTCATGCTAGCATCAGTATCTATGTGTGTGATCCATGGGGTGTGTTGGTAGGTGATGGCCCTTCTCCTTGATAACACTGCACCAATGTACACAGTGTTACTGTGGACCTGTTCTGCACCCTGCCTTGTACTGTGCACCATATCTCACAGGTGTACAAACCATTGCTGCATGTGCAGTACTGTGTCCGTTATGTCAGCTCCAATGCTCACAGACCCTATGTCTTTGAGCGACACATACCTGGGATGATATGTGGGCAGATGTAATTTGTGAATGCCTGATGTCTGGTTTACAGATCACAACATCAGCGGTGCATTTATGACCAATACAAGACTATTACATTGACGACCGCCAGACCTTACCATGGCTATGGGGGTTGCCCTACACATGTCCCACAACTCTGCATGGTAGCAAGGTCTACTCATGTGCACATCTCTTAGAGTTCATACATTGCCATCACTATTGCTGTGGAGTTAGGGTTATGTCTGCCACAGTTACTGAACCTGATTGTGTGCAGATACAGCCATTCTTAGCATATGTGGGATCCCTGCTGCAGTGCACTGCTGTGTCATGATGACACAACCTCCCCACCTCCAGCCTTTTTGCAGATGCTTGACAACTATCGCTTACACGTGTCAGTTTGCAGTGTCCCAAGAATGGGACACTACATGCAACAGCCTAATACCAGCTAATTATGTGGACCACAGTATTATGCTATGCCATAGTGTCGATCCGTAACGGTTGCTTTTGTAATACTGGTATATTAACTGTTGTAGCACCATATGAGGGTGTTGTTTCACACATGTCCTTATTGTAGGCCGTGTGTCCTGCCATTCTTCTCATTCCTGTGGACACATTTCATAATGACAGGATGTTAGTTATCTTGCATGTGTCTGATGTACCCTTCCAATACCCCATCATGGTCTCCACTGTAATGCGGTGTATTTCACAGCAACAAAACATGAACATGTACAGCATGCAGTATGGGTAGGTGTGTTAGATGTGTGCATGGAATATCCCATAGCTATTACATGCCCAGTGTATTGGCAAGCATGATCATAAACCATACTCACCGGCTACAGGCTGCTGCCTTGGTGGTATCCTGGAGGGACCTACATAAGAGTGTGAGAGAGTTGATGTCAGTGGCCACAGCTGTGGCATTCGTAAAGGGTGGGTGCAGCCTTACGGTACATCAACAGTAGATGTCCACAATGCTACAGCTTATGCACAACTATTTATTACTACTATACAGCAACAGACTATTTATATGATATCTCAGATATGCATGATCTACCTGTACAGATGCGGATGTATACACAACAGTGGTCTAAAGATGTGCCTTGGGGCCTTACTTGCATGCTCCTCAGCCTGTGTGTTGGTGGCACCCACCTCCACAATGCTCCCTGCCAGTTGTTGGTTCTGTGGGTGGGCAGGTGCCACAAGGCTGCTGTGAAGCTCCTCCACATGAGTCAGGGCTAGATGGATGGCATGCCCCCCCTGTTATGAGGTGATCCCCCCATACAGCAGCTGCACGCTGACGGACATGGCAAAGCAGGTCACTACAATGATGCTGGACCTGCTCATAACTGCTGTTCTGCAGGCCGACATTATTGACCCTGTGAACTAGCTCGTTCCACAGGGTGGTCCTCACCTGCTGATCATTGGTTGTCCTGCTGAAAAGTAGTGGGTAGTGCTGTATCAGATGTGTCAGGATTACCTCAGTTTCTGCAGCACTGAAAGCTGGTAAGCTGGCATGAGACATCTTACCCTGAAAGACATAAAGATGGGAACAGGTCTGAGCAACTCATACAGCAGGGTTACCATAGTTCTTAATACACATCTCTGTCACACCACCATATTAGCTACAACAAACCGTTCACACAATGCAACTAGTATGTTGACAGTTTACCTACCATTGGGACATATGTTGTATTGTACCATGCTTTGTGCTATGTGTTTGTACCATGCTTTGTGCTATGTGTTTGCAGCCATATTCCCTGTGGGGACACTATCTTTGCTGGCCTGTTACAGACTATTTCACCTGCATGCCATTGTCATTGCCACTATGGTATGCATGCTATGTGATTGCTGCACATCTGCCATTCTGTGTTATTGGGGATATCTATGCATGCTGTTGGACATGTTCCGGGATTGTGTGGACTATTACAGCCCACATATGTTCCATAACAGTGACACAATAGCATGTGTAGGGGTTAGTTGCCAGCAGAACCACCTCTCCCACCTCATCTGGCCATGTTACCAAGCCACATCGCATCTGGGATCCAAGATGAGACCTTATCATCTACTGGTCCTGCACTACCTTCAGGTGGAACAACCTCAGGAGATAGTGCCCCCCCCCCCATGAGCACACACAGACAGAACCCTGTCACCCAAAGTCAGGTACACAGTCCGGTGCATAGGGAGCTCCACAGAGACATGGGGGATGTGCTACATCACCTGGAGCCCTGCAGTACACATACAACGGTGGACATGCTTGCTCCTCCTGCACAGCCTACAACCCAGGCACCTTTATGACCATGTAGATGCTGTTGTGACTGTCCATGGGTGGTGACCTTGGTCCTATTCCTTCCATATGGGGGGCTCAGTGGTGTACACATTCCAAACAACACTCCCCATCCATGGTGTTTACACACCACATGTGTCATATACCAGCCCTGTATGCTGTCTTTTCTGTCTTCAGACCCAACCTACATACCACAATATGCCTACTAGCCTTCACCAACATAAAAATCCCACCTTCACAAACAAATGCGATTTGTTTCCAACATGGGATACACACCACATATCAAATTCTATTTTGCACCCGTGTACTGCTGTATATATATATATATATATATATATATATATATATATATATATATATATATAAGTAGAAGTATTGATGTTATACCATGTGTGACATGTGTTTACATATATATATATATATATATATATATATATATATATATATATATATGTGTGTGTGTGTGTGTGTGTGTGTGTGTGACATACATGTGTACACATATATATATGTGTGTGTATGTGTGTGTGTGTGTCTGTGT